>NC_064285.1:6330938-6524861 GCF_019186545.1 Solanum stenotomum
GTTCACGTATACTCACACCATTTTTTAACATCTATTTTCGCATTTATAAGCCTTTTTAAAGAATCTCCCAAATTCCCATATTTTTGTGTGTATTAGCCCATGGATCTGGTGCCCAGAGCACCCAAAAAAGTTTTCTCAAAAAACTTTATGAGGACCTTTGTAATGATTTGGGGAACCTTCACGTTTACTCACACCATTTTTTTAATGCCCACATCCACATTTACAAGAACCTTTTTAAAAATCGCCCAAATTCCCCAATTTTTCGTTTGTATTAGCCTATGGATCTGGCTCGGAGCACCCAAAATATTTTTCTTATTCTTTTTTATAAGGACCTCCGTAATGAGTTGGGGAACCTTCACGTATACTCACACCATTTTAACACCTATTTTCGCATTTGCATGCCTTTTTGTAGGAATCGTCCAATTTTTAAATTTTTTGTGTGTATTAGCCCATAGATTTGACGCCCGAACCACCCAAACAAAATCTCAAAAAACTAAAGACGACCTCGGTAATGAGTTGGGATCCTTCACATTTACTCACACCACTTTTTTAACGCCAATTTTCTCTTTTACAAACCATTTTTAAAGAATTGCCCAAATTCCCCAATTTTTCGTGTGTATTAGCCCATGGATCTGACGCCCTGAGAATCCAAAATTTTTGCTTAAAAAAACCTTATGAGGACCTCTGTAATGAGTTGGGGAAACTTCAAGTATACTCACAACACTTTTAACGCTTATTTCTGCATTTACAAGCCTTTTTTTAAGAATCTCTCAAATTATCTGATTTTTTGTGTATATTAGTACATGAATTTGGCGCCCGGAGCATCCAATTTTTTTCTCAAAACCCTTTATGAGGACCTCCGTAATGAGTTGGGAACCATCACGTATGCTCACACCATTTTTTTAACACCTATTTCCGCATTTACAAGTCTCTTTTTAAGAATCGCCTAAATTCCTTGATTTTTCCTGTGTATTAATTAGCCCATGGATCTGGCGTCCGGAGCACCCTAAATTGTTTTCTTAAAAAACTTTATGAGTACCTCTGTAATGAGTTAGGAAACCTTCACGTACACTCACACTATTTTTTAACGCCCATTTCCGCATTTCCAAGCCCTTTTTAAAGAATCGCTCAAATTACCTAATTTTTCGTGTGTATTAGCAATGGATCTGGCGCCCGAAGCACCCTAATTCTTTTTCTCAAAAAATTTTATAAGTACATTCGTAATGTGTTGGGCAACCTTCACGTATACTCACTATTTTTTTAACATCTGTTTCCGCATTTACAAGTCTTTTTTTAAAAATCTCCTTATTTCACGATTTTTCGTGTGTATCAGCCGATGGATCTGGACGTCGGAGAAACCAATTTTTTTTTCTCAAAAAACTTTATGAGTACCTCCGAAATGAGTTTGAGAAGCTTCATGTTTATTCACACCATTTGTTTAACGCTCATTTCTTCATTTACAAACCTTTTTTAAGAATCGCCTAAATTTTCTGATTTTTCGTGTGTATATTAGCCTATGAATCTGTTGTCCGAAGCACCCAAAATTATTTTTCTCAAAAAACTCTATGAGGACTTCCAAAATGAGTTAAGGAAACCTTCATGTATACTCACTATTTTTCTAACCCCCATTCCGCATTTACAAGCCATTTTTTAAGAATCTCCCAAATTCCCCAATTTTTCGTGTATATATGCCAATGGATCTAGCGCCCGGAGCATCAAAATAATTTTCTCAAAAAACTTCATGAGCACCTCTGTAATGAGTTGGGGAACCTTCACCTATATTTATAACAGTTTTTTAACGCTCATTTCCTCTCTTACAAGCCCTTTTTTAAGAATCTCCAATTTTTCAGATTTTACGTGTATATTAGTCCATGGATCTGGCGCCCGGAGAACACAATTTTTTTTATCAAAAACCTTTATAAGTACCTCTGTAATGAGTTAGGGAACCTTCACTTTTACTCACACCATTTTTTAACACGCATTTTCGCATTTACAAGCCTTATTCCCCAATTTTTCGTGTGTATGAGCACATGGATCTAGCGTCAGGATAATCCAAAAAAATATTTCTCAAAAAACTTTATGAGGATTTTCGTAATGATTTGGGGAACCTTCACGTATACTCACACCATTTTTAACGTTCATTTACGCATTTAGAAACCCATTTTTAAGAATCGTCCAATTTTCTCGATTTCTCGTGTATATTAGACTATGGATCTGGCGCCCGTAGCATCCAAAAAATTTCTCAAAAATTTTATAAGGACCTCCATAATGAGTTGGGAAACCTTCACGTATATTTCACAACATTTTTTTAACGCTCATTTGCGCATTTACCAGCACTTCTTAAAAAATCTCTCAAATTCCCCAATTTTACGTATAGATTAGCCCATTGATATGGCGCCAAGGACAATCGAATTTTTTTCTCAAAAACCTTTATGATGACCTATATAATGAGTTGGGAACCTTCACGTATACTCATACCATTTTTAACGCACATTTTTGCATTTACAAGCCTTTTTTTAAGAATCACCAAAATTCTCTAATTTTTCGTGTGTATTAGCCTATGGATATGGCGCCAGGAGCACCCAATTTTTTTTTCTCAAAAAACTTTATGAGTATATGTGTAATGATTTGGGAACCTTCACGTATACTCATACCATTTTTAATGCTCATTTTCACATTTACAAGCCTTTTTTTAAAAATCGCCTGAATTTCTCAATTTTTCGTGTGTATTTGGCAATTGATCTAGCACCCGGAGTGCCCATAAATTTTTTTCTCAAAAAGCTTTATGTGTACTTTCGTAATGAGTTGGAGAACTTTCACGTATACTCACACCATTTTTTAACGCTCATTTCCGCATTTACAAGCGCCTTTTTAAGAATTCCCTGATTTATGTGTGTATTAGTCCATGGATCTGGCGTCCTGACCACCCAATTTTTTTTTCTCAAATAACTTTATGAGAATTTTCGTAATGAGTTGAGCAATATTCACGTATACTCACACTATTTTTTTAACACCCATTTACACATTTACAAGCCTTTTTTTGAATCGCCCAAATTTTCAAAAAAAATCATGTGTATTAGCCCATGGATCTAGCGTCGGAGCACCCAAATTTTTTTATAAAAAAAGTTTATTAGAACCTCCATAATGAGCTGGGGAACCTTTACGTATACTTACACCATTTTTGTAACGCTCATTTCCGCATTTACAAGTCCACTTTTAAGAATCGCCCAAATTTCCCTATTTTTCGTGTGTATTAGCCAATGGATCTGGTTTGGAGAACCCAAAATATTTTCTCAAAAATTTTTATGAGGACCTCCGTGATGAGTTGGGAACTTTCATGTATATCCATATAATTTTTTAACGCCCATTTCTGTATTTACAATTTTTTTTATAAAAATCACTCAAATTCTCCAATTTTTCGTGTGTATTAGCCCATTTATCTAGCGCCCAGAGCACCCAAATTTTTTTTCTCAAAAAACATCAGGAGCACCTTCGTAATGAGTTAGAGAACCTTCACGTTTACCCATAAAAAAAAATTTAATGCTCATTTCCGTATTTACAATTCTTTTTTTAATAATCGCTCATATAACCCGATTTTTTATATGTATTAGCCCATATATATGGCACCCGAAACACCCAATTTTTTTTCTAAGAAAAACTATAGGACCTCCGTAAAGAGTTGGGAACCTTCACGTATACTCACACCATTATTTAACGTCCATAACTGCATTTACATTCCATTTTTTAAGAATCGCCCATATCCCTCAATTTTCATGTATATTAGCCCATGAATTTGGTGCCCAGAGCACCCAAATTTTTTTTCTCAAAAAATATTATGAGGACTTTCGTAATGAGTTGGAAAACCTTCACGTGTACTCACACTACTTTTTTAATGCTCATTTCCGCATTTAAAAGTCTTTTTTCTAAGAATCACTCAAATTCCACTATTTTTCATGTGTATTGTTAGCCCATGCATCAGGCGCCCAGAGCACACAAATTTGTTTTCTCTAAAACATATATGAGGACCTCCGTTATGAGTTGGAAATCTTCACGTATGTTCACACCATTTTTGTAATGTCCATTTTTGCATTTACAAGCCGTTTTTTCAGAATTGCCCAAATTCTCCGATTTTCGTGTGTATTAGCCCATGCATCTAGCGCCCGGAGCACCCAAATTGTTTTTCTCAAGAAACTTTTAAGAGTACCTCCGTAATGAATTGGAGAACCTTCACGTAAACTCACACTATTTTTTAACTCTCATTTTCGCTTTTACAAGCCCTTTTTTTAAGAATTGCCCAAATTCCCCAATTTTCCGTATGTATTATCCCATGAATCTGCGACAGAAGCACCCAAAAAAATTCTAAATTTTTTTTATGAGAGCCTTCGTAATGAGTTAGAGAACATTCACGTATACTCACACCATTTTTTCAACACACATTTCCGCATTGACAAACTCTTTTTAAGATTTGCTCAAATTTCCTAATTTTTCGTGTGAAAATAGCCCATTGATTAGGCGCCCAGAGCACCAAAAAAAAATTTCTAGAAAAATTTTATGAGTACCTCCGTAATCAGTTGGAAAACCTTCATGTATACTTATACAAATTTTTTAACGCTCATTTCCGCATTTACAAGCCTTTATTTAAGAATCACCAAAATTTCCCAATTTTTCGTGTGTATTAGCCAATAGATCTAACGCCCGGAGCACCCAAAAAGTTTTTCTGAAATTTTTTTATGAGGACCTATGTAATGAGTTGGGGAACCTTCACGTATACTTACCCCATTTTTTTAACGTTCATTTCCGCATTTACAAGTCCTTTTTTAATAATTGCCCAAATACCCAAATTTTTTGTGTGCATTAACCCATGGATTTGGCGTCCGAACAACTAGAAATTTTTTTATCTCAAAATACCTTTATGAGGACCTCCGTAATGAGTTGGGGAACCTTCGCATATAGTCACACCATTTTAACACCAATTTCTGCATTTAATAGTCTTTTTTTAAGAATTGCCCAAATTCAACGATTTTTCGTGTGTATTAGCCCATGAATCTAGCGCCCGAAGCACCTAATAATTTTTCCGCAAAATTTTTTATGAGGAACTCCGTTATGAGTTGGGGAATATTTATATACTCAACAACATTTTTTTAACGATCAATTTCGTATTTTGTAGCCATTTTTTACGTGTATATTAGTTCATGGATCTGGCGCCCGGAGCACCCAAATTTTTTTCCACAAAAACCTTTATGAGGATCTCCGTAATGAGTTGGAGAACCTTAACGTATACTCACACCATTTTTAACGTTCATTTCCGCATTTATTAGTCCTTTTTAAGAATTGCCAAAATTTTCAGATATTTTATGTGTATTAGCCAAGGATCCCAAAAAAACTTTTCTCTAAAAACTTTATGAAGACTTTCATAATAAGATGGGGAACCCCAAATTCACCGATTTTTCATGTGTATTAGCCCATGGATCCCAGAGCACACAAATTTTTTTTCTCAAAAAACTTTATAAGGACTTTCATAATGAGTTGAGAAACTTCACATCAACTCACACAATTGTTTTAAAGCCCATTTCCGCATTTACAAGGCCATATTTAAGAATTGCCCAAATTCTCCAAATTTTCGTGTGTATTAACCTATGGATTTGGCGTCCGAGCTCCCAATTTTTTTTCTCAAAAAATTTTATGAGGACCTCCGTAATGAGTTGAGAAAACTTCACGTATATCCACACCATTTTTTAACTCCCACTTCTGCATTTACAAGCCCACTTTTAAGAATCACCCAATTTCGTCGATTATTCGTGTGTATTAGCCAATGGATCAAGCCCAGAACACCTAAAAATATTTTTTCAAAATCTTTATGATAACCTCCGTAATGAGTTTGGAACTTTCACATATACTCACATAATTTTTTTAACGTTAATTTCCGCATTTACAATTTTCTTAAAAAATAAATTGCCCAAATTCCCAATTTTTCGTGTGTATTAGCCATGGATCCTCTGCCCAGATAACCCAAATTTTTTTCTCAAAAAAGATTATGAGGACTATCGTAATTCGTTGGGGAACCTTCATGTTTAATCACGACATTTTTTTAACGTCCATTTCTGAATTTACATTCCTTTTTTTAAGAATCGCCGAGATTCCCCAATTTTTCGTCTGTATTATCCAACGGATCTGGCGCATCCGGAGAATTTAAATATTTTTTCTCAAAAAACTATATGAAGACCTCCGTAATGAGTTGGAGAACCTTCACGTAGATTTACACCATTTTTTTAACTCACATTTTCACATTTACATGCCTTTTTTTAAGAATCGCCCAAATTCCCCACGATTTATCATGTGTATTAGCCCATGAATCTGGCGCACGAAGCAGCCAAAAAAATTTCAAAAAAATTTATGAGGACCTCTGTAATGAGTTGGGAAAACTTCGTGTATACTCACACCATTTTTAACGCCCATTTTCGCATTTACAAGCCATTTTTAAAGAATCGCTCAAATTCCCCAATTTTTTGTATGTATTGGCCCATGGATCAGGTGCCCGTAGCACCAAAAAAAAAATTCTTAAAATTTTTTTTGGAGGACCTCCGTAATGAGTTGATGAACATTCACGTATAGTCACACCATTTTTTAACGCTTATTTCCGCATTTACAAGCCCTCTTTTAAGAATCACCCAAATTTCCCAATTTTTCATGTGTATTAGCCTATGGATCTGGCGGCCGTACCACCCAAAAAAAATTCTCAAAAATCTTTATGGTGACCTCTGTAATGAGTTGTGAAACCTTCACGTATTCTCACACCATTTTTAAATGCCCATTTCTGCAATTACAAGGCTCTTTTAAAGAATCGCCTAAATTCGATGATTTTTCGTGTGTATTACCCGTGGATTTGGCGCCCATAGCAACCACTATGTTTACCTTAAAAAATTGTATGAGGACCTCCATAATGAGTTGGAGAAGCTTCTCACAACATATTTTAACATTCATTTCCACATTTACAAGCCTTTTATAAAGAAACACCACAATTTTCTGATTTTTCATGTGTATTAGCCCATGGATTTGGCGCCTGGATCATCCAAAAATATTTTCTCAACAATCTTAATGAGGACCTCCGTAATGAGTTGAGAACTTTTATATATACTCACACCATTTTTTAGGCCAATTCTGCATTTACAAGCCCTTTTTTAAGAATCTTCAAAATTTTCTCGATTTTTCGTATGTTAACCCATGGATCTGGCGCCCAGAGCAACCAAACTTTTTTTCTAAAAATTTTTTATGAGCACCTCCGTAATGAGTTGGGGAACTTTCACGTATACTCACACCATTTTTTAAACGCTCATTTCCGCATTTACAAACCATTTTTTAAGAATTGTCCAAATTCCTTAATTTTTCGTGTGTATTAGCCCATTGATTTGGTGTCCGGCGTACCCAAAACAATTTTCTAAAAAATCTTTATGAGGAACTCCGTAATGAGTTGGGTAATCTTCACATATACTCTTGCAATTTTTTAAACGCCCATTAACGTATTTACAAGTCTTTTTTAAGAATACCCAAATTTCTCAATTTTTTGTGTGAATTAGTGTAACGCCCCAAAATACTAACCAAGAGTCGCATGTCGATTTACCGTTGCTTAATTACTACAATATGTTTTATTCTCATTTTGAGAACTTGAAATTTTGTGATCATTGAAAACTTGTTTAACATAAATTGTGATTGTAATTTAAGGTATTGTATTGGGGTATTTTTGTAATATTCTAATTAGAATTATGTATAACTTTAAATGGAGGTGAAGGATATATATAGGTGTATATGTATGCATTTTGGGCAGCCAACCTTTTTTTGGGCAGCCACCTTTTGAAAACAATTGTTCATGTGATAAGCATCACTCTTGAGACTATATTTTGACACCTCCTCTAGTGAAATTCATTTTCCCTGAAGTCTAAGAACCTTAGAACATTATCCAACCATTTGTTCTTCAAAATCACAAGAGAAAACTTGGTCCTTTTGGTTGGAATTCGAGACACACCCTTCTCTTTGGTAAGTGATAAAATTTGTTTCTGAGCTGGATAGTGTTTGGTATTTTATGCATATCTAGATCTCTAAAATCTCGTTTATAGTGAATAAATATA
Organism: Solanum stenotomum; assembly: GCF_019186545.1. Lineage (NCBI taxonomy): Eukaryota > Viridiplantae > Streptophyta > Magnoliopsida > Solanales > Solanaceae > Solanum > Solanum stenotomum. Next base: position 6,339,062 of record NC_064285.1, read on the forward strand.
ATTTGGAAAGCTAATATACCTACAACTCTTATGCTTATGTAAAACTCTAAACAACTGTTAGTGTTTCGATGATATCTTTTTGTACAAAATATATTTTGCGGTGATTCTTGATTGTTTGCAACCTTAAGAGATGTACCTACATCTTTCATGAAGGATATACAATCATGTTTTGCCGTTTTTCATTTCAAATCTTGGTTGCGACATGAGGTACTAGGCTGGCCAGAATTATTGTTTTGGGAGCATATTCATATTTGTACAAGCTTAGCTTACTTGTGATGATAATCTTGTTTTACTTCGACATTATTGAGATACTAGGAATTAAAGAAGTTATTTAATTGTATTTTTAAAGTTGTATATACTCGTGAACGAGTTGAGGACCTTGATACGTTGGTTGGTCTACGGTTTGAACTCGCAAAGTTGTGTTGGACTATTTCTATGCTAAAGCATTGAGGTTTGTGTATAAACTTGTACTTGTAGTCTTTTTACCTGCTGGTATATCTGAAAGTTATCTTGGTACCTTGGTTACCTCTTGTCACTTTGCATTGTCGTGTTGGTATCTTTTAAGACGTTAAAAACACTCGTGTAACTCGCCCACTAGTACGGACTGTTTGATCACCTGACACTCTTGTTGGGACCTTGTCCTTCTTGTGGCTGTGACTTTGTCACTATTAACATGCCTCTTGATTCGAATCATTTGTCATCTTGACTCTGGATTTTTAGTCCGTTTTAAGAATGGAAGTTGTCCATTTTAAGTACGAACTAGAAAGCCATTTTTAATATGGTTCTTCGTTCTCTTGATTATTGGGCTTTGACCCTTCTTGATACATGTTTGTGCTTGGTGTGACGACATGATATATATATTGGGCGAGCCTTGTTGAATCTCTAGGAAAATGATGTTATGAGCGTTCTTGACATTTGGATCTCTAAATATCAAACTTGATACTCTTTATATATTGTTTACTTGATTTATTTATTATGTTTCAAAAGTGCTGCCTATGACTTGAGAAAGGTAGCTTTGTGACTCTGAGAGCTCAGAACCTATAGTTTTTACACCACTAAGCTATATGCTTAGTGATTGTTGTTTCTATCGTAGGGAATGATCGAGAGGACGCATAAAGTTGGCCATTGGAGATGGAGATTTTAAGAGCCTTAAATAAGATCATATTTGCATATAGGCATCTATATTTTGTATAAACCTTGAGACTTGTACATGATCTATGTGTTGTACATTTACATGAGCTTTGAAGGCTAATTTAATCATGTCACTATGGGTTGTAATATAAGTGTGGCTATATATTTTGTTCTTTTTGGGGGTGTTTAAACCCAAGTCTTGTAATACACTAAATTTACTATTGGTTTGGATGTTTGTGTAAAGCATGAACCGGCTAAATTTAGTACTCGGAAGTTGGTAATATTCTTTTATATCATTTTTAAGTGTGAGGATAATATTTGCATGAAAATCTAGGAAGTTATTTGCTTAGATTATTTTGAAAGGGTTTGTCCGCCATAAGTTAAAATTCTGCGGAATATTTATTTGACATCAAATAAATGTTTAAATGGGCAGGATGCAAATCCTTAACTATTTCTATTTTTTTCTTTATGAACCTAATCCCTCTACTAAATTATAATCAATATGGTCATAGTTAATCTCTTTTAAATGTCACAAGTATTTAATTAGATTTCTTGGTTAAGTGGTAGTATCATTTCAAAAGGGTCGCTACAAGTGTTGGTATCAGAGCCTAGGTTTGTGGTTCTAGGACTTTTGTTATGAATTACTTGTATATTTGTTCGCTTTCGAAAAATGTTCTACATAGATTATTTGTTCATTTACATGATTTATAATATTTTCATCGCATGTAGAGTGCATATGCATCAAGTACATGTCCCTAATGCAATGTGATCTTCCCTTTTGAAGGAATTAAGTTATGGCCTCTTCTTCTGACCGACCAATGGAAGATCCTCGTGAAGGGTCGGGTACCTTTGTTTCCAACCTCGTGCACTGGAAGAGGTTGGAGAACATTTCTCAAATCAATATGTTTCCCACACTAGTAGGTCTGAAGTGGGAAACCATTAGGGTGTAAGACTTGGTTCACATCCTCATATGAGTCGTGGTACTCTAACCATTAATCCTCTTTTTCAACAAATGGTTGAATTCTTCCACGACATGGCTGAATCGATGCATGATCCCAATGGGATTAACTTTGAGAAAATGAGGAAAATGGGTGGAGTGAAATTTGAAGGCACTGTTGATCCCACTGATGCTGAACAATGGTTGGAGCGCATGGAGAGGGTGTTTGAGCAGTTAGAGTTTTCAAATGTTGCCAAATTTAAATATTATATTTCACTATTACAAAAGGATGCTTATGATTGGTGGGTAAATGTTCCGAATGCCAAGGTAAAACCTCATGTTCTTACTTGGGATGATTTTCTTAAGGAATTTCGTATGAAGTATGTCCCACCTGCTTATTGTGATGCAAAGAGAAAGGAGTTTTTGAATTTAAGGCAACGAGGCATATCTATTGCTGAGTACCAACAAAAGTTTCTAAGACTCTCTCGTTATACTGGAGGTATTATTAAAGAGGAAAAACACAAGTGCAGGAAATTTGAAGACGGTTTAAATGATTCCATTAGGAAGAATGTGGCGATCCTGCAACATGAGAAATTTTGTAAGTTAGTGTTTGTTGTTTTTACTTGGGAACGACTTGATAAAGAAGAAGCTAGCAGAAATGAATACAGATTTCGAAAGCCTAGACCAGATTTTAGAGGTCCATCCAAAAGAAGGAGGTTTGATAATTCTAAGGCTGATAGTGATAACAAGCCAACTCAACAAAAGCAAAACAGATAAGATTTTTCTACAGCTAGCACTCCAAATTATGGCCAAGGCAAGCCTCGTGTTCCCACTTGTCCGCAATGTGAAAAGAATCATTATAGTACTTGCAGGAGAGCCTCTGGTACATGTTTTAATTGTGGGAGCTTTGATCATAAAGTGAAGAACTGTCCTAATCCTAATAATGCTCCGTCCTTGAAAACTGAAAGCTCAGTTCATAAGCCTTTTATTAATCCTCCTTAAACTAATAGAGGTGCAAGACCTAAAAACACCCAAGCAGCAGGTACAAGTGGAGCTAATCAAGCTAGTGGACAAAGGGCTACTACACATGTTTATGCTATGAGGCAGAGTGATTATCAAGATGGACAAGACGTGGTTGTCGGTAAATTTCATTTATTTGGCTCATGTGTGTTTACACTGTTTGATCCAGGTTCTACATATTCCTATATTTATTCATCACTTGTTCTTCCTGAAAATGTGAAATATGTGAGGCTTACTTATAATGTGATCTGTCGCCCGGAGCACCCAAAATAATCTTCTCAGAAAACTTTATGAGAACCTTCGTAATGAATTGGGGAACCTTCACGTATACTCACGTCATTTTTATAATGCACATTTCTAAATTTACAACCTTTTTTTAAGAATCGCCCAAATTTCCCAATTTTTCGTATGTATTAACCCATGGATTTGACATCAGAGCACCCAAAATATTTTTCTCAAAAAACTTATTGAGGACCTCGTAATGAGTTGGGAACCTTCATGTATACTCACACCATTTTTTAACGCTCATTTCTGCATATACAAAGCCTTTTTTTATGAATTTCTCAATTTTTCGAGTGTATTAGCCCATGAATCTAGCGCCCGTAGCACCAAATATTTTTTTTTGTTAAAAAATATTCTGAGGACCTCCGTAATGAGTTCAGAAATTTTCACGTATACTAACACCATTTTTATAACTCCCATTTCCACATTTACAATCTCTTTTTTAAGAATCGCCCAACGTCCCCAATTTTTCGTGTGTATTAGCCCATAGATTTGGGGCCCAGAGCACCCAAAAAAATCTCAAAAAACTTTATAAGCACCTTTGCAATGAGTTGTGGAACCTTCATGTATACTTACTCCATTTTTTAACGCCCATTTCCGTTTTTACACACTATTTTTTAAGAATCATCCAAATTTCCTGATTTTTTCTTTGTATTAGCCTATGGATCTGGCGCCTAGAGCATCCAAAATATTTTTCCCAAAAAAATTTATGAGGACCTCCGTAATAAATTGGCAAACCTTCACGTATACGCACACCATTTTTTTAATGTCTATTTCCGCATTTACAACTCTTTTTGAAGAATCACCCAGATTTTTTAATTTTTTGTGTGTTATAGCCCATGGATCTAGCGCCCGGAGCACCCAATTTTTTTTCTTATAAGTACCTCCATAATAACTTGAAGAACCTTAACATATACTCAAACCATTTTTTTAACGTCCATTTTCGCATTTACAAGCCCTTTTTTAAAAATCGTCCAAATTTCTCAATTTCTCGTGTGTTGGTGCCCATGGATCTGGCACCAGGAGCACCCAAAGAAATTATCTCAAAAAACTTTATGAGGACCTTCGTAATGTGTTGGGGAACCTTCACGTATACTCACACTATTTTTTTAACGCCCATTTCTGCATTTACAAGTCCTTTTTTAAGAATCGCACAAATTCCCCACGATTTTTCGTGTGTATTAGCCCATGACTCTGGCGCCCGGAGCACCCAAAAAAAATTTTCTCAAAAAAATTTATGAGGACCTCCATAATGAGTTAGGAACTTCACTTATACTCACACTATTTTTTAACGCACATTTCTGCATTTACAAGCTATTTTTAAAGAATTGCCCAAATTCCTTAATTTTTCGTGTGTATCAGCCCATGGATGTGGCGCCTGGAGCACTACAAGAATCGCCCACAACTTTATCTCGATGGAAAGATATTGCAAGATTTGGAATTAGTGATATCAGTCTTGGGTGGGATCCGTATCTATCATGGATTGCTTGCATGGAAAGAAATAGTGTCATAGTTTGAAATTTTTGGAGGCGACAATGTATTTGCTAAGAAAATATTGATACGAGTGACAATTGAGAATAAGGTAAATGATTGATGTGCTTATGATATTTATTAGTATTAATAGTGTCGGCTTTAGTGGAGTACTGTGAAGAGTATATGGAGTCTTATAAATCGAGTATGGGTACGATCGTAATGGGACCAGACCAGGTGGATTGTGGGTAGATAAAAATCAATGGGATGGAGTCAACTGAATGAAAATGTTTAATATGGACTATTTTGAGGGATTCTTTAGTGTATTCAACATTGGTTCCATATATACTTATGTGATCACCTATTTTTTCCTAGACATGATTTGGAGTATGATTCACTATCTATGCACATGCATGTTTTCACTTCTATGGGTGGATCCCTAGCGGTTGATCGGGTGTATCGATCTTGCGATGTCCTCTTGGCATAGTAGGATGCTTGAGCTGACTTGATTATTTTAGATATGACACATTTGGTATTGTCTTGAAACAGTTGAAGTATTCCAGTGGTTCTACATGCACAACCTTGCTTAAGAGAATTTATAGAAGTGTTACCATGGATACTTACAGTTGTCTGATAGTCTTAATATTTATCTCATCGTTGAGGTCACGTTTTAGATATATGTGATTGGATGTAGGGACTGTTAGGTCTAGTTCTATCGTTCTTAAGGATTGTCTACAATCACGACTACTAATTTAGCATTATGACAGTGTTGTTAAAGATTTTGTATGCTTAGGTGTATCGCTTGTTGGGTGGTTACTTGATTTCCTTCTTTGGGTTAGATAAATTTGATCCTCCCTTGATGAGTACCCGATGTCTAAAGATCAAATTTTTATAACTTAAGTTCGTGGAAAGACTGTGTTGTGAAAAGAAAATCTTGATAAGATCTATGATGGTTTGTGCATTATGAGTGTGTGGTGGTTGGTTAAAGTTCACTTCTGGTTGTAGCCGGTATAAATTTAGAATGTTATCTTGGTTATGTGAGAAAAAATTCGTCATGATGGTTGTGTTATGGTCCAGTGGGTTTCAGTTTAGATTGGGTTCATGTCATGGTAATAACTCCTAATTTGTAGATCTTTCAAAGTATGATTTGAAAGTTCAATTCTTAGTAGTTGATCTTTATAAAGTTTGATTTGAAAGTTCTATTCTTAGTAGTTGATCTTGATGGAATTCTCTTAAGGAGGAGCTCACTTGTAGAGATGAACATCGACTCTGGAAGATCATACCGCATGCTTTTGGTAACATCAATTATTCTTCCTTCTCCTTCTTTATGTTCGAGGACGAACATGATTTTTAGTGGTGGATAATGTAATGATCCGTTAGGTCATTTTGAGAACTACTCTTCTCTTTTTCATAAATTTTAAATGAGAATTTTGGGTTATTCATTTAACTACGGTCTTTTAATTGAGGGATAATTTAAAGGACAAATTACTTAACTACACTCCTTTACTTACTTTAATATACATTTATCCCTACTTATTTCAAAATTTTCAAAAATTCCTTATTTACATATGTATCCCGCATGTATCCCGTGCACAACGCTATGTATCCCGCTATGTGAAATGTATCAAATGCTATGTATCCAGTGCACAACGCTATGTATCCCGCATGTATCCCGTGCACAATGCTATGTATCCCGCTATGTGGAATGTATCAAACCTAATGTATCTCGTGCACAACGCTATGTATCCCGCTATGTGGAATGTATCAAACCTAATGTATTCCGTGCACAACGCTATGTATCACGCAAACATCTTTTTAAGGGATTTTTGGTAAATAGAAAACTAGAAGGGCTAGGATATTATTTAGTACTTATAATATGTGGTTCCTATAATTTATACTAATTTAAAATAATTAATTTAGTTGATAATTAATGGATCAAGTCCATATATAATATAATTTAAGTTAATACCCTATTACGACCTTATTTCTTTTGGGGAAAAAACCTCTCGAGAACATTACAACTACGGTATAGCAATCAAAATGGCGGCTACATCAGGTAAGAACTTGGGTCTTCTATACTTGGGTTGAATTATGGCTAAATCCATCTCTATGCCAATGTTATTTATTTATTTTATATAATTGTTGGTGAAATCAGTAAAACCAAGGAGTTAAATTATTAAATTACTTTTTTTTCATTGGTTATGTGGTGTCAGTTAATTAGAGTGGGGAGGTTTCGAGGAATTCAATATATTTGAGTTAATTTTTTGTTCATATTAATTAAATGGTTAAAGTTACTTAGTCAAGTAACATTATATTATAATGTGGGAGGAATAATTTAAAATTGGAAAGTCTGTTCTCTGTGATGGGCAATTAGAACATATATGATTGAAGTAGTTTCAGTTGGTATATAAGTTCTCACGGTGTGGTTCTTTATATAGTAGTTCTCACGGTGTGGTTTTTTTATATAGTTTTGTTATACACATGTTATTTGGCAGTTGAGAATTCATTGTATTATCACATTCTAATTTAAGTTTAATATATTGGGATAGGTAATTAAATATTAGATGTATTGTATTATATTAATATTATTAGATTTATGATATTGGAGAAATTGAAATTTAACCCTAGACTTGAAATTTGAAAACTATGAGAGTTGACATGTTAATTGGCATCAAGATTAGGAACTTGATTATAGAGTTGAGTGAGTTTTTGGATCTAGGGTAAAACTATAGTAATATGGGTGTTGTTAGTTTTGGAATCTTATTGTGGTTATTTATTTGATTAGATTGCACTGATTTGGAAGCTCAACGAAAGGTGAAAACTCAAGACCCGGAGTGATTGTTCAATTAATTAAGGCAAATGAATTTCTAAATCCTTGTTAAGTGTATAGAATCGTGTATTTCCTTGTGGTATGTGTTGGGGAGTAATGGGACTTGGTGATGGGTTGGCTTGTCCATATTGAATAATTTTAATTATGAAAAAAGGGTGATAAAAGGCAATGTGATTAATTATTGGTGTGTGATATGTTGAGAATGGTTTGAAAAGACTTATTGATTCATTGTTGATGTGATATCACGATTGTGTTGTTGTGAATGGTGCACTGTTATGAAAATTGTCATCTCCTCATAATTTGTGTGAACATGTCGTTTGCATTGGTTTTGTGACATGGTTGTGATAAATGTTATGTGGATTGAGTAAGAATAAGAAATTAAAGAGGATGTATCATTTCGAGGGACGTGTCGCACTCCACGACGGATTCTATTATCGAGCGACATATCGCACGTCGCGATAAATTTCATTATCAAGGGTTGTGTCGCACGCAGCGACAGATGCATGGACAGAAATGTCCTCATGGGTCCCGGACTGAGAGACAACGGGTGTGTATCGTTAGGTCAGACATGCATCACTATACTTGACATTGCTGGTGAACTTGATCTTGTGTGTTGTTGATCTTGTGAGTGTCTTTCTGTGGAACTTGTGATTGATGAATATTGAGTTTGTTATTGAAGATATGTAATTGTCTATGTAAATTGTGAATTGTTAGGTTGGGCTAATTTTTATACAGGTTGTAGTTGTGGAGGTGAAGTTGGGGTGTAAGGAGTACCAGTATTCTATTCCCTTAGCTTGTGTTTAGAAGTTTATTTGCTGAGTACTGTGTGGTTTGGTACTCACCCCTTGCTTCTACATTTTTGTAGGTTACTAGCCCGGATCTTTGTGATACTCTTTCTCTTCTCTTCTTGTCTGAGGCTTCTTGTGGAGGTTTGTGAGGTAGCTGTTTGTCATCTCAACAGACCTTTTTTCTCCTTATTTATGATTTTGTTCTATTCAAAAAACAATGTCATTTGACACTCGTATTTTCTTTCAATTTTGCTATAACACATTAGAGGCTTGTACACGTAACAACCAGGTTTTTGAGGTATATTTAAGACGATTATGAGTTTCCACATTATATTAAAGTATTAGACTTTTATTTATAGTTTATTTTTGCACTTCATCGTGATTGTTGAGTTTTAGGTTGACTTGTCTAGGTGGGATAAAACGAGTGTCATCATATTCATTTTTGAATTGTTACAGTTTGGGTCCTGTCCCGACCTAGTATACTACTCTTAGAAGCTTGATGTTAGGATTGTATTGATGTACCTTGTCGACTTTGCTGACCTTGTTATTTTGCCTTGTTAGCATAGTGGACTGTTGGCCTTGATCATATATTAATATATGTTCATTTTATATGTTTCTAGATACTATGATGGTCTCAATTGCCCACATAGAATCTTGATTATAGATAACATGATGACCTAGACTGCCCACACAGAATTTAGTTTATGTTTTATATGAATTAATTGCAACATAAAATTGGTTTACATTTAGGGTGTGTTTGGTACGAAGGAAAATGTTTTCATGGAGAATGTGCTTTTCTAGAAAATGTTTCGTGAAAAACAACTGGATTTCTAATTTATTTTCTCATGTTTGGTTGGTGAGTAGATAATATTTTCTGGAAAATATTTTTTAATGTTTAGTTGGTGAATGAAAAATATTTTTCAGAAAATAACTTTTATTTTTGGCTTGACACTAAAAAATACTCTTTAAGAAAATAATTTTTGATTCGAAGATCAACCCCAATAGTTGATCTAGGACCCGACCCCGACACTCAAACTAGGATAGGACCCTGATGACCGTTTCAAAATCGACCCTAAGATCTGATCCAGGACCTAACCTAGGAAAAAAAAATTCAAAAACAAGTTTAAAAAAAAAATTGACGGGGTTGTTTGGGGGTGGGGTAGGAGTGGGGGTTGGTAAAACAATATCTTAAAATTTGAAACATTTTTCAAAAATAATTTTTTAAAATTTTTTAGTTCTTTTTGTTTGAGGGGGAGAGGGGGCTGGTTTGGGGGTAGGGATAAAAAATATATTTGAAATTTAAAAAGTAAGAAAAATTTAAATTTATTTTTGAATGGAGAGAGTCGGGTAGGGGGTATGAGTAGGGTATGAAAAAAAATTAAAGGATGAAGTAAAGTTTAGAAAAACGTTTTCCTTAATTTTGGAAGGGAAGTCATTTTCCTTAAATTTGAGGAAAATGAGTTGATATTAAAAAATATTTTCCAAACATAAAAAAATAGAAAAACATTTTCTAGAAAATATTTTCCTCCGTACCAAACACACACTAGTAACTCTAACAAGATTTGATACCTTTGGAATCAGAGTGATGGTTGTACAATCTATAGGAACATACAATCTCCCAGAAGCAAAGAATTCCAACACAGCTTCAATAATATCATCTTGCATCACTGCTCAAGTTGTACACATAACCCTATCACTTCCTCCTCAATATCAACCTTGTTATAAATCATTTCAACCTCAGAGTTGAGCAGCCCAGAAATGTTATTTTTGGTGAGTAACTTGGAATTAAAAAAAAAAAGTGAATTGTTATTTTTTAAATTCTTGAAATTTCAAAAATTTATGATCAAACATGTTTTTTGAAGTTCAACTTAAGAAAAACTGTAAGGCTGGGCACCGGACCGGAATGGGACCACCGGACCGGAATGGGATGGTTTGACCGGGTTGTTGACCGGTACCGGGATGAACCGGACCGGAACTACCGGGATGGAGGCTCAGTTCCGTCCCGTCCCATTATATACCGGGATAGAACCGGGACGGACCGGAATGGACCGGAACGGAACGGGATGGGATAAACGGGACGGCACATATAGCTATTTCAAAAAATAATTATTTTTTTTTGAGTTATTTTGAATTACGAAAATACGAATGTTTTTTTTATTTTTCTAAGTTATATTAGTTTATAGTATTTAAGTTTTAAAATTTATAATAATTTTACTTAAGTTTATTTTAAAGATATTTTTTTTATTATTTACGTATATAAGTTTGTAAGTTAAGTTTAATAAAGTTATTTTTTTAGTTTTTGAGCTTATGTAGTTATGTTATAAGTTTTAAAGATTTGAATCTTTGAAAGTTTATAAGTTATTAAGTTATACTTATAACTTGTAAGTTAAATAACTTAAGTTAGTAATTTTAAAAAAATTAAATAAACAAAAAAGAAATGCTAATAAAAGTAAATAATGACAAAAATATTATTTTTTATTTTAATTAAAAATGATTTACCGGGACCGGACCGGTACCGGACCGGACCGGAACGGAACCGGAATGAACCGGGATGAACCAGTACCGGTATACCGGTACCAAATCATGGTACCGTTCCGTTCCGTGTACCGGTTCAATGTATCCCATCCCGTCCCGAATACTACCGGACCGGAACAGACCGGAATGGTACCGGTACAACCCGTTCCGGTGCCCAGCCTTAAGAAAAAGGTTGAAAAATTTCATAGTCAAACACCTCGTAACTTGTATATATACCTCAATGCAGTGGCGTAGCTATATGGTTGTTCATCGGAAAAAATATTTGTATATACAAATAAAATGATACACGGAATGATTAAATATCATGTATTTGTATACGATTTATGAAAATTTCATGATAACTTACCATGTTTGTATATTTGGCAAGCAAGCGAAGTATAGAAACGAAGTTCTGAAAATTTTCTAAATGTATATATACATAATTTATATATACTTACTTTATTTGTATATTCACAAGCGAAATATACAAACATACAGAAATATACAAACCGTAGCATCCATAATAAACGAAACTATAGCTATGGAGTGCAATTATCAAAATTATAATTATAGAGTCTTATTATATTTGCTATTTTTTTGAAATTTTCTCCACTCTTTTAAAAGAATATTTATTATATTATTTCTGAACCTCCTTTGTGAAATTCCTAACTTCGTCGATGCCTCAATGCATGGACAAAGATAGAATCATTAAGGATGTGTCCACATGTTGCTCTTTAGTCAAAAGAAAGAATCAAATCCAGAAGAAACTATTAGACGTATATATTGTACTGGTATAGTTAATACTCTCTCCAACTAATAAAACTCATATTAGTTGATTATTATTTTTTATACGCATATTAAAAAATTATAAATAAAAAGATATTTTTACTAATTCACCTTTTAAGAAATTTTTGAGAATTTTACAAACAAATGTGAATGTTTTTTGAAAGAAGTAATTGCAAAGATAAAATAGGAAAAAAATAATTAATACTTTCTTAATTTAATAAAATAGAAAACTAGTATAAAACGAAGATAATATACGTGATTAATAATCAATATTCTGGTATCACCCAACTGTATTATGCTTTGCAAAATTTTCAAATATTACACACACAGAATATATGCCAATTAATCAAGCAGAGCGATAAGTTGTTTATAATCCGATTAATTTGAATTCGACTTTTAATTAAAGGCGCTTTCTATAAAATAAAAATCCTTCATTTTTAATAACCTTGAATGAGCTTTTTTTTTCTTTAATAACATAGTCGGTGGATATATGATATATCATTTGTTAGGTTTAGATAATGGAGCCAAATATATTCAAGTAATTAGGTCAAACACATATACAACCCCTCTAACTTATCCTCATTTTTCATTTTGGCACTCCAACTTAATTTTGTTCCATTTTAACCCTTAAACTCCATTTTTTATGTATCATTTTAACATGAAATACTATTTTTTATGATTTCTTTATTTTTATATATATTCTTTAATTGCAACTTCTTATTTTAAATCGACATGTGTCAGTTAATTTTAGTTAAAAAAATAAAAATTAAAAAAAAATATAAATAATAATTTCTTTTTAAGAGTTTTATGTATTTTTATGTGAAAAATAACCGACGATATTGTGTTGGTTTTCTTTCTTAAAAATCACCAACAATCTAACAAATTAAAGTCAGTCGAGTTTTAACATTTTTTAGTAGTGTTATTAGCAATGAACAAGAGTCTTTTTTACTTGTATTGAAGATGAGTTTTTTTATTCGAATTGATTTATATTAAAAATAAAAACTGAGTATTTGCGTTAAATTTAGATTGCCTAGATGATAAGAAATAATAAATAAATAGTGTTATTTAATTTAATTGAATGTTTAAGAAAGAAAATCAAAGAACTTTCGTCAATTTACTTTCATGCAAAAATACAGAGAAATCTCAAAAAATAATATTATTGTTTGAAAAATTTTATGTTCATTCACGAATGTTTAATTTTTTTACGATAATTAACAAACACACGTCTATTTTTTAAAAAAATAAAAAATTGCAATTGAAGAACATAAATAAATAAAAAATCATAAAAATTAGTATTAGTGTTTAAATGATACCGAAAAAATGGAGTGTAAGGGTTAAAATGAAACAAAGCTAAGTTGGAGTGTCAAAATGAAAAATGAGGGCAAGTTTGAGGGGTTGTGTATGGAACAAGGCTAAGTACCTATCAATGTCATGAGTCATGAGTCATGAGTCATGATGAGAATGTAACACAATTATTAGCACCTATATATTTGTATTAATTTTGACAAAACTTGAAGTCACAAACATGTATTTTATTTAGTGATTAAGACGTGTAATATTATTTATTAGTCACATACCCTAAGTTGGCCCGTAAATAATATGTATATATGTAATAGATGCTCCTACTCTCTTATCTTTAACAATAATTAATAACATCTCCTAAATAAAACTTAGATTTTAGTGTTAATTTTTTTTTTAAAATGGTAGTATATGTGGTATTCTCCCTACATCACTCAATTTTTAAAATAAAAAACAATATTGGCTAAGAGGTCACTTCTAATATTAACATTATAATATGGATCATTTATCACATAATTGATTACTCCACTAATTTTTTTTGTGCAACATTAACAAATGAGTCGGTTTGTTAAGGCAAAAACTTCCCATGATTTTGTGACATTAGCTGATATACTAACAATCTTGATAAGGTTAGGACGGCTAAGAAATATTTTTTCATTCACTTCTATCCATCACATTTCATTTTTCGAGAGTTAAATTATATAAATTTTAATTAATATTTTAAGACGAATTTCTTTTATCAACTAATAAAAAAAGAATTGGAAGTTATCACATCTTTCATATGATTTTTGAATATCTAAATTTATAATTTAAAATAATAAATTATTCTAATTCAATTTAACTCAAAAGATTAGTCAAATTGACTGTCGTATATCAAAACTTGATTAGTAAAAGTGTAGGGGAGATCATTTCTTTCACTTGTTACAATTTCTTTATCTTTTTTCAGTTTTCTTTTTGTCTTTTTTTGTTTGACATAATTCCTTTGTCAGGGTCATACAAGAAAAATTAACGGGGAGAAGAGACAATAAATTCAGTTTGATTTTACAAGTAGAGTTGGAGACGATAGTAGAGTGTAGGCAAATCTTATTAGACCTTTAAGAAGATAGAGATTATTTTTTTTAAAGACCCTTGACTGAACAAATTATGAAACAACCGTAATAACAACAAACAAAAACAATAAGATAATAAGATATCGACCTGAAACAAATAATTAGCGGTCAGAGGAGAGACAAAAAAGAACCAAATGAGAATCAAACTTGCATATATACAAGATGACAATGAACTACTACTCAATTCTCTTTTCATGTATATGATCCTAATATATATATAATCTCTTGAAACAAATTGATAGATTTAACAGTATATGATCACAATCTTTCACTTGTTACAATTCCTTTATCTTTTTTTCAGTTTTCCTTTTGTCTTTTTTGTTTGATATATATACCACCTCAAATTTTGAAGGTAATGTTGCTCGGACTCTTCAAAAATGTCATCAGATGTGTATCGAATCCTTCAAAAATAGTGTATTTTTTAAGAATCCAATAAAAATGTGACAACATTTTTAAAGAGTCTGAGCTTATGAGTAGAGCTTGAAGTTGCACAATATAGCATGTGAGTAGGGCTAAAAGCCAATTAATAATGTCACGAGTATGAGTTGTATAGACCATGATTGGATATTCCTCTTTTTCGTTCTAATACTATCAAGCTATTTGCTGGANATTTTGAAGGTAATGTTGCTCGAACTCTTCAAAAATGTCATCAAATGTGTATCGAATTCTTCAAAATAGTGTATTTTGTAAGAATCCAACAAAAGTGCGACAACATTTTTAAAGAGTCTGAGCTTATGAGTGGAGCTTGAAGTTGCACAATATAGCATGTGAGTAGGGCTAAAAGCCAATTAATAATGTCACGAGTATGAGTTGTATAGACCATGATTGGATATTCCTCTTTTTCGTTCTAATACTATCAAGCTATTTGCTGGAAATTCTAGATAAAGCTAAGCACAAGCAAAGACAAATTTGTAGAATTTGGCCCACATTAATTGTCACAAATGTTAGGGTAGTGGAGCATCATCTTTTCTTTTTATTATTTGTGTGGAGTTATCTTGAAAACTCTCATTAGACTTTAGATATGGTAATTAATCATAGTATAGGATATGTTTTTTTTTCCAACCCCTTCAAGGAGCTACCACCTTTTTTACACTTTTGATAACTCGAACTTACCATTTTAAAACTAGAGTTTCATCATCCGAACAACTCCGACCTCTCATCCGAGATAGAGCATTATGTTTTTGTGGGAATGGGATTAGTAGTATAAGACCCATTATTTATGCAAAATGAATAGATCACACACCTTTAGAATTTCTCACCCGGAATAACTTTTTCAATTAGTAAAATCACCTTAATTTTATCTTTTTGCAATTTATGAACTTCGTAGACACGGTGTAAAAATCTCTTTTGAGCAAATTTATGACCTTTTCAAATTCCTCTTTTATAATGAAATGATTTATAGTCACATAACTAAGTAAACTTTGTTTTACATCATAATTTCAATTTTTTTAAAATTTTTATATCAAATCAAACGATATCACTTAAATTGAGACAAAGAGAGTATTCGTGGATCGTTTATTCCTTTTCAGCTACAGATACAATGGCTAACTGCTCAAGATGATGATGAGCTCTATGCTTAAATTCTGGCCATAGAGTGTTGGCCATGTAATGTTGACAAAAGAAAAAAAGCTGTCACTTTTTCTCAACGGTCACAGAAAGAAACGGCTATTTTTTTCTCTAGCCCACTCAATGACTATATATTTATTTTTTTGTTTTGTTTTATTTTGGGTGATTGTGGGGTTGTGGCTATGATTTCTCCACTAATACAGAAAAATTATTAAAGAAAATTAGAAGGGTTAGGACTTAGGGGCTTAATTAAGTATATATGTGAGCTTTATTTAGCTTTGCTTAGATAATCCCACCGCCCATAATCACCATTATAATAAGATTCTTTTTTGTTGTTTTTGTTTTGTAGTGGTTTGTCTAAATAATATAATTAGTGGTTAGAAATGCTTTATTCATGTGTTGTATAATAATTACTACTCCCTCCGTCCATTTTATATGTCATTCATTTCTATAAATAGTTGGACCCTCTATCTTGCACGAGGTAGTGGCAAGGTCTGCGTACACTCTACCCTCCTCAGACCCCACCTAGTGGGATTTCACTGGGTATGTTGTTGTTGTAGTTGGACCACAATACTTGTCATTTTATAAAATTTATGCATAAATCACCATATTTTGCCTATTATATCCTTGATAGAGTAGTTAATTAATCTTGAAAATATATTCATCATTTATTATAAAGTTGACTTAATAAAATATTAAATAAGGATAGAAGGGTAAAATTACATTATTTCTTAATGCAAGTGCAAATTAAAAAAGTGACATATAAAATGGAACGGAGGGAGTAGTATTTGATAAAATAGTGAAGTTATGCTCAAACTAATATAGTCATCTCATTTTATGTTATTTGCAAATTCACAGAAAAATTTAGCTATGAAGATTGATTTGGCAAAGTTAATTTCTCAATTTTGTTATAATTATTTATAGTGGTGGCAATAATTACCTAAATAACTAGAAAACTATTGTTGCAATAGATTTTTGTAGCTGTATCATAAGTTGTCGTCGTGTGATAAAAGTTACTGTAGCAATAAAACTTTTTTAGTCACAATAAATTATTTGAAACAAAATTATATAGCTATATAAATCATTTCATGTTTAATAGAATTTTTTAATTAACGGAATAAGCAATTTCTAAAGTGTTTATACTATAATTATAGTATTATCATGTTTATATCAAACTCTGTAGTGGATAACAATTCGAGACAATATAATAAAACGGAATATATAATATATATATATATAACCAAACCAATTTATCAAAATATTTATCAGCAAAGATACCAAAAAAATATATTAAGATCGCATTATATGACACGTATAGTATGATTTAAGCCTACGACCCGATTGAATGTATTTCCACATCGAGCTCCAAAAGTGTATGTACCATGTGAACTTGATTTATGACTTAAAGCTCTTTACTTTCCTCTCCCAATTCGGTACAGAATTCACTAAGATGTTATGTTGCAGCCCATCTTCAAAAGCTTATCAACCTAAAAGTCTATCAATCATACTTAACCCACCTTCGTCAGATCGCATTCTATCAGGAACGTCACATACACTCCCCTTTTAGAAACTAAGCGTCCTCATTGAGGTTTGTCCCACCATTGTGCTGGCAATATACATGCTTTGAAATCATATTTTTTTACAATCTAAGTCCATGACACGCATTGTCATCTTTGGCCCTAGGTCCATATTGATTTACCTTTCTTCTAGGCTACATTGATCCCAAATGTTGTGTGTATCATGTAAACTTGAGTTAAGCCTTGTAAAGCTCTTCACTTGCCTCGTTCATTTGATTGTGAAATTCGTCTAAGATGTCATGTGCACCTTATCTTCAAAAATTCATAAGCTTAAAAGTTTGTCAATCCTACCTAAGTCGCCCTTTATTAAGGACGTCAGAAAATAATTTATTATTATTTTATTTCCTTATTGAGATTTATGCATATAATTTTAATTTTACTGCAACTTTGTTTACAGATCAAACGATCTCTTATGGTTTTAAAAAAAAAAGTGTTGGAATAGTCTTTCCTTTGCCTAATAGTGTAATAAAAAGAAATCATTTTTTATAATGGCAATTCAAATTTCAAAGTTTTTGCTTAGCTGGCCTTTGTTGCAACTATTTGAAGATTAGGTGAATTAAGTTGGCCCGACCAGCAAATCAAATGGAAGAGTATGTGCTTTTTCAAGAAATAAACTATGTGACACTCTGTAGAAGATAAGGACAACTAATTAAGCCATAGAAAAAATTGTCAAGCATCCCTAACTTTCATGATTATTATTTTTTAGAGTGATTATCTTTTGGATCAGTTTTTGCGCACCTCAAATTAATTTTATAAAGTATCTATCATTTTTTATCGATAATTGATGTACTAGTTAACTCTATCCACTAAAACTAAAACAAATAGAAATCAATCAAATGTTTTGTCTCTATTAAAATTTGAATAGAAAATCTTATATTCTCAACTCACTTTATTAACTATTAGGTCACCCCTTGAATAGAGACTTTCATAATTCAAAGCCTTCTCTTCTTTTGTTACCAAAGACAATGTATTGAAAACACACTTAAACTCGGTACAATTATGGCAATCTTAAAAACACTTATTTACTTGACTATCTGAACTTAAATACACTTCTGATCTTGTAACATGAGTGAAATACGTTCATAAATCTTCGTCAAGTTTGAGAGTATTTTTAACAATTCTCTCCGCTTTTTATTAAGATTTTGAGACCACTTGTCCTATCATGTGGCCGATCGTGGGTGTATCTAAGTATAGTTAGTCAAGTAGAGGGGTGTTTTTAAGACTGTTAATCATTCAAAAACGAAATTAATAATTTACGTCAAATTCAATGGTGTTTACAATACTTCTCTCATAATACTTTCACTCTGTAGTAGACTTCATAATTTGCCATTAACAAATTAAGCAACCTTACAAAAAGATTATAACAACTCAATAAATTATTATACAACTAAGTGAAAAAAGAAAAAAAAAATTGTACCGTATTTTATATTGGTGTAAATGATGTGTTCTCCACTATAAAATAAGACAAACCTTATCCTTGTCTCAGCACCTTACTTCCTTTTCTTGGATTCCATTGAGCATTCAATAATACAGAGAGAAGAGAAAAAAGTGAGTGAGGAAAAAAAAAATGGCAGAAAACAAAGAAGAAGATGTTAATCTTGGAGCAAACAAGTACAGAGAGACTCAGCCATTGGGGACAGCTGCTCAAACAGACAAGGATTACAAGGAGCCACCACCAGCTCCTCTGTTTGAACCAGGGGAATTGTCATCATGGTCTTTTTACAGAGCTGGAATTGCTGAGTTTATGGCTACTTTCTTGTTCTTGTACATAACAATCTTGACTGTTATGGGACTTAAAAGGTCTGATAGTTTGTGTTCTTCTGTGGGTATTCAAGGAGTTGCTTGGGCTTTTGGTGGTATGATCTTTGCTTTGGTTTACTGTACTGCTGGTATTTCAGGTTAGTTACTAATAGTACTACTTAATTCTTGCTCAAATCTTGTTTTTTTTGCTCATGATACTGTAAAGTTGTAATCTTTTTTTGTTTGTTGTCACTGATTTTCATTTGGGGACTGTTTTTATGGATCTACTACAATACCCACAAAAACCCTTTGTTTTAATTTGTTTGTGTTAGTAGTTTGACTATATAATTACAATGAACTTAGTGTAATTTCACGAGTGGAGTCTGAGCAGGTTAAGATGTATGCAGTTACCCCTATCTCAGAGAGGTTGTTTCCGATTGATCCTCGACAACCCTCCTCGTTTATCGGAGCTTAAGACTGGTGATGTGAGTGAGCTCACACAAGTGGAGTTAAATTTTAAAATTTAAAGAATTGTGAATTGTTTATCTGTTGATGAGTCAGCTAGTTTTTGGGGTTGAATAGGCTGAGCATCATTTTTTACATGTACTGAGTCCCTATTTTGTACTGAAACAGGAGGACACATTAATCCAGCTGTGACATTTGGTCTGTTCTTGGCAAGGAAACTGTCTTTAACAAGGGCAGTGTTCTATATAGTGATGCAGTGCCTTGGTGCCATCTGTGGTGCTGGTGTTGTGAAGGGTTTCATGGTTGGACCTTATGAGAGACTTAATGGTGGTGCTAATGTTGTTAATCCTGGTTACACTAAAGGTGATGGACTTGGTGCTGAGATTATTGGCACTTTTGTCCTTGTCTACACTGTTTTCTCTGCCACAGATGCCAAAAGAAGTGCTAGAGATTCACATGTTCCTGTAAGTGTTTTCTTGTCCTACCAATAACTTTAGCTTAATAGTGCTAGAGTACTTTTTTGGATCAAAGTTTTGATTTTTACCTTTAGGAGGTAAAAAATGAGAGTAAAATGGTTTGATACATACACAATATAACTTAACTATTCTTGTCTTAAGAACTTATGACAAGATTGGCCCATTGGCGGCACTGCCTTCTGTGCTATGTTGCTCTGACTCTCCCAAAAATACAGCCGAACCCGTGTCGGATTCTTTGTAAATTCCGACAAGCATCCATTGGCATTTCTGAAGAGTCTGAGCAACATAGATTTTGTGTACTAGATTCAAGTCAATGTATGAGGAATCATAATATACAATTTTGTTATGACAGATTTTGGCACCTCTTCCAATTGGATTCGCGGTGTTCTTGGTTCATTTGGCCACCATCCCAATCACCGGAACTGGTATCAACCCTGCCAGGAGTCTTGGAGCTGCTATCATCTACAACAAAGACCAGGCATGGGATGACCACGTAAGTCTTTAACTTAGAAGCACGTCGAGATGACAAATTTTCCGACATTTTGAAAGGCGTGTTGTTGTGTTATTATGTTTTAACTAAAAGTGTTGTTTTTTCCTGATAATTTTCAGTGGATCTTCTGGGTTGGACCATTCATTGGAGCAGCTCTTGCTGCAGTTTACCATCAGATAATCATCAGAGCTATTCCATTCAAGAGCAGCAGGTCTTGAAGAGTTGAAGATACAACCTTTTATCTTATCATTTTCCCTGTCTGGTGCTGTTGTTTATTGCGATTTTTCTACTTTTCAGATGTCAATTATGTGTGTAAATTATCAGGTTTAATGCTTGTATCTAAAGCTTTCTTTCTCTAAATCAAGTGAAAGATTCTTATTCCATGAACTTAGAGTCTTTTAATTATTTTAATGCTTTTCAGGACTACTTTTCCCCTGAATTCACTCAACCAATAGAAATAATAACTACTCACTCTGTCCCAATTTACTTGGTATTTTTCCGAGAGTCAAAACAATTTAAGTTTGATCGAGAATTTGCACACATAATCTTCAATTTTTTTGAAATGAAATTTATATATTTATAAATTACGTAAAAAGTAATTGATAATTCAAGATGTTTAAAAGATCTAGGAAAAATTTATGATTAAAGATAGATATCTGTGTTTGAGTCTTGAAATCCGCAAAGTGCAACATAAAATGGGACGGAGAGAGTTTAGTTGAGTGATCATTCGAGAAATTATCTCATTTTCCCATTCCTTTCTAAGGTCTAGTTTTTTTTTCCACCAATTCTTATGCAATGATAACTTCAAACATTTGAAACTTCTTTTCGTATAATCTAAGTTTTGCGAATTACTAGTAACTCCATAGGAAAAACAACAACGATAAATTCACTTTAATTTTACACGCAAACCAGCTTATCGAGGCAGTAGCAACAAAAACAAAAGTAATGACATATAGTAATAGAAACCTAAAATAATGAAAAATAANGACTACTTTTCCCCTGAATTCACTCAACCAATAGAAATAATAACTACTCGCTCTGTCCCAATTTACTTGGTATTTTTTCGAGAGTCAAAACAGTTTAAGTTTGATTGAGAATTTGCGCACAAAATCTTCAATCTTTTTGAAATGAAATTTATGTATTTGTAAATTACGTAAAAAGTAATTGATAATTCAAAATGTTATAAAGATCTAGGAAAAACTTATGATTAAAGATAGAGATATGTTTGAATTTTGAAATTCGCAAAGTGCAACATAAAATGGGACGAAAAGAGTATAGTTGAGTGATCATCCGATAAATTATCTCATTTTCCCATTCCTTTCTCTTAGTCTAATTTTTTTTTTGCACCAATTCTTTATGCAATGATAACTTCAAACATCTGAAACTTCTTTTCGTATAATCTAAGTTTTGAGAATTACTAGTAACTCCATAGGAAAAACAACAACGATAAATTCACTTTAATTTTACACGCAAACCAGCTTATCGAGGCAGTAGCAACAAAAACAAAAGTAATGACATATAGTAATAGAAACCTAAAATAATGAAAAATAAGATTAATACTAATACATAGAAAAAGAAGAAATACATCTGACTATGGGTGACAATTGGGCGAATTGGGGTGAATTTTGGGCGGGTCAAAATGAGTCAAGACAATAAACGGGTCAAGATCCAACCAACCCAACCCA
Organism: Solanum stenotomum; assembly: GCF_019186545.1. NCBI lineage: Eukaryota > Viridiplantae > Streptophyta > Magnoliopsida > Solanales > Solanaceae > Solanum > Solanum stenotomum. Next base: position 6,361,227 of record NC_064285.1, read on the forward strand.
AATTTGTTTGAGCCAAAATGGATTAGGTCAAAACAGGTTAGGTAACGGGTCAACTCAGCCCGCCTAATTTTTATGGGAAAATTGTATATAATAGCAAACTATTAATTCAAATTAAATGCTATAAATATAGTTNATTAAGAAAACAATAATTGACATATTGAGTTTACCATTTTACCCCTATTAATTGTGAAGTTAATGAATTAAAAACTTAAGATTTTCAAGAATTTTTACTTTTTTTCAAAGTAATTAATTGAGGGTATAATATGTAAAAAAAATGTTCTTTCTTGATTTGTTAAAATGGACAAGTAATTAGGGACAACTAAAAAAAAAAAGGACAAGTAATTAGGGACGGAAGAAGTATTTTATATGCTTTTAGTACCTAATAAATTATTATAACTATATATAATATATTAAAAAAATTAGAAATATTTTGGCAAGATTTCTCAAAAATCAATATCAACCCAAATTTTAATGGGTTGAAATGGGTTGAGCTAACAAATTAGCGGGTCAATAACCAACCCAAACCTAAATGGATTGGATCAAATTGGACGGGTTGAATTTGATTTTGTCACCCCTACATCCGACTACCTATTAACCTTGTATTCTAATCCTCATCCTCCATATCCTTCTATCAAGGTTATGTCTACGGTGAGCATACCTAAATCACCCCACCTCAATATTTTTTTATTCTATCTTTATTCCTTCTCAAATCCACTATGATCAATCTCTCACACCTTCTTACCGAGGCAGTTGCACATCGATCTCCTCTTCACATAAAATATATTGAGCACCTATCTTAAAACTTAATTTAGACGTTTACAATTTACTAGAGTAAATTAAAGAAGAAAGAGATATGAAATCGACAATTCAAATGTCTACACATGGATCAATTGAGTAGACATTCAAGACGAGATACAAGGGAACAATTCTCAAATTTTGTCTAAATATTCTTTAATCCAAAATCCAGCTAATCCAACTAATTGTCAACTTAACTAATTATAGTAGCTACTTAAAACTATTACTCCTTCCGCATATGTTTATTTGTTCATATTTGATTTGATATATCCATAAGAAGTAATAAATAAAATAAGAATTTTATCATATCACTGTTAATTATTATAAATCATTTAAATATTAAAAAATAAATTGAGATAATAAATAGACATATCAATAATCCATCCAAATTTAAATGAATTGAACCGTTTGAATTTGATTTTATCAAAAGTCTAAATAGACATTAATTGCAAATTGCCTTCAAGTTTGATTCTCACACCTTTCATCCTCATCAACAACCAATTGCACAATCCACTTTATTCAAACCATCATTCACAATAAATGAAGAAAGCAAAAGGCATTAAACAAGAAAAACAATAATTGAGGGTAAGATTAAATTTTGTAAAATTATTATTTATTTGAATGAATGCTATTGCATTATTGTAAATATGTACTTAAAAGTTTATATATATCAATTTAAAAATATGATTTTAGTACTGCACAAATATATGATATATCTGAGATCCCAACTTAAAAATCATTATTATTTTCTTAATATTTACATTGTTTCAAAAAGTTTACCTAAATTAAAATAGAAAGAAATTTTAATTTGAACATTTTTCATTAAAAAAAGATTTTTAGTTACTACTCTCCTCTTGGTCCATTTTACTTATCATATTTTTTTTTATATACTTCTTAAGAAGATATTAACTAAAAGGACAATTTAACTAAATTATTTTTATTTATTCTTTGAATTTAATTTAATACTACATGTTTTTACTACATTAATCTTCTCCATATTTATTGAATAAAAATAAAATTGTTAATTAATTATAGTATCTTAATTTTATAAAATGATACTCAGATTGTGTTTGGACATGTAATTTTGTATTATGATTTTAAGTCAGTTTTTAAATATGCGATTTGAAATCATGATTTCACATCCTAAATTTTTCAAAAAAACATGATTTGAGATTTCAAATCATGATTTTATTTTTTTAAATGTAAAATTTGACCCATAAATTTATATTTTACATATTAAAATATATTTTTTCATCAGATATGAAATATGTTGCAATTTATATTACTTTCTAAAATTTTATTTTAAAATATAAAATGGTATATTCAAATAAAACTCCAACTTTAGTATTATGATTTCGCATGTCCAAACGAACTGTAACTAAAATGGACCTGAGAGAGTATTGTACTATTCCCTTTGTCCAATTTATATTACTTACTTTTTTTAGTCAATCTAAAATAAGATGACACAATTATATATTTAGTAATAATTTAATTTTAAAATGTCAAATTTATCCTTAATATGAAATGATTTATAGTCACACAAATATCTACTCCTTCGATCCTTTTTACTTGTCATAATTTCCTTTTTGAAGGTTAAACGATATGAATTTTGACTAACATTTTAAAATATATTTTTCATCATATTGATATGAAAAAAGTTGCAATTTATATTACTTTCTATATAAAATCTAAAATGTTGTTTTAAAATATCAAATTAATATAATCTAATATAATTTACCTTTGAATATTGGTTAAATTGATTATCGAAAAGTAAAACATGACAATTAAAAAAAACGAAAGAAGTATAACTTAATTTAAATTATATGTGGTGTCAAATCAAATTAACTCATATAAATTGAATCGGAGAAAGTGATTTTTTCAGTTTGTAGCCACTTGCTTTGCCACTTTTCTTTTGGCTTAAAAGCGAAGAAAAAAAAAAAGAGAACGTCGTCTCCACGGTTTTAATTTTCAACCCCAGCTTGAAGGTCTTCGCCAACTGTGTAAGAGGAAACTTCGCAAGCGTTTTCTATACTTTTTTGCTTAAATTGTCTCAATTTTGTTTATATCGACTCACATTGACTTGGCAAAAACTCCTTTTCCCCATTTCATTGACTGAAAGCAAAAAAGGAGATTTATCTAGGGTTTCTGATTTACATTTCTCTCAAATCTTCAGCAGAGATCAGATATGGCGTCGCAAGAGTATTTGAACAAGATGCAGGTCCGACAGAATTATCGCAACCTTTGGCACACTGATCTTATGAGCACAATCCAAGCTGATACTCCTTGTAAATCTCTACCTCCTTCAAGTTGTCTATATGTAATTCCACTGAAGATTATTATGTGTGTTGCTTATACGTTTTTTTTGTTTTGTTTTGGTTGCAGATTGCTGCTTTGCTTTGTGGTGGTACGTATGTGTTTTTTTTTTTTCATGATGTATCTAATGTTGTTGATTTTTGATCTGTTGAATGAATGCTTATTGTATGAATTGAAACTGAAAAAAAAATTTGGTAGTTTATAGGAGAATTTTATGTTTCGATTGTTGATTTGATGGAACGAGTGTTTTGCTGAGAGGAATTGCGGTGATTTGACTTAGTTTGTGTGTGCTCTTTAGAATTGAGTTTTAATGCTTAAAAAAGTTGTAGCTGAAGTTTTCTATTTATGTCCATCTTATTAGTTAAGCAGGATTTAGTCTAGTAGTACCTGCTTTGTTAGATCCCTTTAGTTTTCAACCCGGCTTGCCAGTTTGTTAATCTAACTCATGGATGTAGAGAGGTTATTTCTGATAGACCCTTGGTCTTCAAGGAAAGCTTTTCAAAGTAGTTTGAAAAAGGAAATACGGAGATGAAGAAGACATGGCAACCAAAAGGAGAGCAGTACATATCACTCAGGAGAAAAGGAACAATAACAACATCCAAATAATGTGATAATCAAAGCACAAGAAACATCAGGGTGACAGAAAGTCCAAGACAATAAGCTACGAGAACAATGTTAATACTACTGAAAGAAAGTGAAAACAGATACGATAGATATGATGCTCCACACTACCACCATTGTAAAAAAAAAAAAAAAAAGGAGCCCAAACAAACACCATCGAATGGGTGCCAAGTGAAGAGAGAGAAAATAGACACAACAAATGTTCCAGTGAAAGAAACTTTCAATCTTAAGCTTAATTCGATGTTCGATTGAGAGCTGTTGCAGTGTGACGCGAATTAAAAAGTTTAACCTAGTATGTCCGAAGATATGGAAGACCATAACATTCAGCTGTTTGTAGTTTCCTTTATCTGGATTATCCTTTTTTTGAATGTTGTCTTATGTACATTTATTCAGTAAACCTAACTTATCAAACAAGTTTTAACTTATTAAGCAAAGTGATGCACCAATTGATATTTACGCCAATTGCACCAAAAGGAATGGAAGGTTGTTTGTTTTTTTGACTTGGCTGGTAGCTGAATTATCTCTCTGCTTTCAACCTACCTGCCTGCCTGTGCGGTCACGAATGGTTGATTTCTGTTAAATCAAGCAGAAAGTTAAAGTGAGATACTGTAAAACATGGTGCAATTTGGAACTACGAGTCCAAATTGGATTTTGGGAAGGGAGACGGGGTAGGGGTTGCTGTTGTAGTAGAAAAGAGGAATTGTTTACTGGAAATATCTTGGTTCTTTAGGGGATATCAGTGATGATTTAGAGCACTTCTAATTTTAAATGTACTGAACAGCAAGAAATAGTGAAGGATGTTTTCCTCGGATTTTAGTTTATTTGGTTTTAATCCCAGTTTGCGAGTGCTTTCCAATTTTTTTTAGTGACTCTGGAAAAATCATATCATCAAATCGATTCATGATCAATTTAACTGAATGTCCCACAATATGTGTTGTTGTGATTAGATTCCCAGATATTTATTGCTAACATTCTTTAACATGGAGGTTAATGATTATGGTAGACAGTTAGAGATAGTCAAGTGTTTTCTCTTTTCCCAGAGGTAGAGCAGAGCAGGGTCTAGTCTGGAGCACCCATCTGTTACCTTTGTTTTTTCTCTTTTTTTCTTTTTTTTTTGGACAAAATTACTACTGTTGTTTTTCTACTTTGGTTATCCTTACTATTATTACTGTCACTACTTCTCTTTCTTCATTATTTTCATCATAGCTTTTGTTTCTTGCATTTCTCTGAAACTTGTTCTATAACCGATTTTCTTGAGTTGAAGGTCTATTGGAAACAACCTCTCTACCCCACAAAGGTAGGGGTAAGGTATGTGTTCACTCTCCCTCCCCAGACTACACTTGTGGGACTATTCTGTGTTTGTTGTTGTTGTTGTATTCTTTAACTGGATTCTTCCTATACATTTCGGGTATTGTGTAACTAGTGTTTTCTTCTTTTTACTTCAAGAGATAACTCCTTTTAGTAAGTAATATATTTGCCTTGCTAAATCTCAATTCTGCAGTGCACCATGTGCATCATATTTGCTTCGGAAACGAGCTCTCTATGGTGATATGACAAGGTATGACATTTATCTTTCATCAATCCCTGGTGGTACTAGCTTTGGTATAATGAAATTTTCTGTCTCACAGGTATACATGCTGTGCGGGTTATATGCCCTGCAGTGGTCGGTGTGGAGAAAGTCGTTGTCCTGAGTTTTGTTTAGCAACTGAGGTGAGCACCAAGTTGATTACCTTTTTTTTTGCTTACTACTAGAATATAAATAAAATGTATGTAATTATAGTTTAAAATTGTTTTGATTAATTGTATTTGAATAGAAGAATATTCTCAAGTACATAAAATGTTTATTTTCTTTACTTTACCTGATTAAAACTTTATATGAGGAGCGCCATGCGTCCGTGCTAATTCATTAGTTTTTCCGCACGGCGTCAGAGTCGCCACATCTTTGTAGAGAGTTACAAACTTCCACATACCAGTAGGCAGTCATATGATATATGCTTTGTGCTGTACTCTCCTCTCCTCTGACAATTGGTGCAGGCTCCACCTTGTGATGGTCTGTACTTAATCCCCTTTCAGAAACTTGTGATGCTCTTTTTCTGCCCACCAGTGCCACTCCTCTTTTCAGTGACCAGCCCCACTCTTTGTGATGATTAGCATCTCTCCTTTTTCTGGTGACGGGCACTCTCCACTCTTCTTTGGGTGTTTGGCACTGCTCCTCTCTTCTTTACTATCTGGAGTATCTCCTCTCTTCTCAAGTATATCGCTTAGGCGACTGATACCCTTTTTCCTCCGACGATTGGTTCCTTTCTTCGGCAGGTGAATTGCGCTTCTCCTCCCTTATTCAGTCAACCAACATGTTCTCTTTTTTGGACGACCATTCTAGTCGCAACGTGCAACCTTCCAGTAGTTCCCTGGCCACACTTGGGAAACAACGTTCTGTCTTAAAAAGCAAACTCAAGTCAGTCATAGAATGTTCTTGAGTTAGAAATAAGAGAATTTTCTGATGGCTGCCAATAAGTTTAAGTTTTCACCTTGAATGTATGCAGCATACGACATCAAACATTATCTTATCCTAACTGTGGTATCTACCTATAATTTTGGTGGGTTGTATTTTGATCTTCAACCTCCCTTATATTGCCTCGTGTGCTTTAATATTCTGATGCAGTGATGGATTATCTATCTTTGAAACTACCAGGTTTTTCTCTGCTTTGGAAATTCAGTGGCTTCCACCCGCTTCATGTTGCAAGATGAGTTCAACATACAAACAACGCGATGTGATAATTGCATTATTGTAAACTCTCTCTCTCTCTCTCTCTCTCTCTCTCTCTCCAAGTTCCCCTTTTTACTGAATTTTGAGTGAATCCGTAAGGTATTTCGTAACACATTTCTTCCTGCTTTGTAGGGTTTCATGTTCTGCCTCCAACAACTTGCTTGCATATTTTCAATTGTTGCTATGATTGTTGGAAGTGAGGAGATCCAGGAAGCTTCTCAGCTGCTGTCATGTTTGTCTGACATGGTCTACTGCACGTAAGCTTCTCTATATTCGTTCTATTCCTGGACATTATCTTCATATATTGTTTTCTGATAATCCTGTATCTCTCTATTAACAGTAGCTCAAAATTCTTTCCTAACTATGCTGCATCTTCTTGATTGCAGGGTTTGTGCCTGTATGCAGGTAAGCAAGAAACTCAATTCAACTTTATCAAAACATGAAATGATTCTCCTTATATAACTATAAATTGACAATGGTTTATGCGGAAAAAAATTAAGTTAAAAAGATAGTCATCAAAAAGATCGAGGAGCTTACGAGCAACCTGAGCTTGTAAGCTTTCCACGGTTTCCTATTTAATAATTTACATCTGAGATTACTATGTTTGATGAGCAATGCAGACTCAACACAAGGTTGAAATGGACAAGAGAGATGGCAAGTTCGGTCCTCAACCAATGGCAGTGCCACCTATGCAGCATATGTCCCGACTAGATCAGCCTTACCCACCAACTGTTGGATATCCTCCTCCAGCTTATGGTCAACCACCTCCGCAACAAGCTTATCCAGCTCCAGGCTATCCGCCTACTGGCTATCCACCTGCGGGCTATCCTGCCTCTGGTTATCCACCTCCTGGCTATCAGAAGTGATCTTCTAAAGGATTTGGTGCGTATTTCTGGAATTAAAAGAAAACTGGAAATGAGGTTATCTACCGTAGCATGAACGGAGTGTGTATTTGTATAGATTCATTGGTGGATGACAACCGTAATTGCCCTTGTGTGCTTACGTTTTCTATAGATTTTCGTCTCAAAGAAAATTGTTTGTCCTCTTAAACGATGAGAACAACATCCCGCTGCAAAGTTCTATTGGTGTTTGAAATTGAATTGGTATCGTGATGTGTCAAGTTCACTGTGTTTACTTGGCGTTTTTAATTTGTGTCCTTTTATGTGTTAAAACTCACAAATCCATTCAAATTTCCATAGTTCGGATTCTTCGCTGCAACTCGGGAAGATGAAGAGGGAGAGTCATCAAAGGGATCAATAGTTTAACCAGAAGGCACCAAACTTCCAGAGTGAAACCCCAAAACCTACCACTTATTCTTTGTCTTTTCCCCCTTAGAAAAAAACCAGAAGGCCATGTTCTTGGAGCACAATTTAACTCAGTACGTTAATTTGTACAACAATTCTTGCTGTTAGGGTCCAAGCCTGGTTAATTTATGGTGGTTGGAGAGTAACATAGAGTGTAAACGTTGGAGAGTAAAATAGAGAACCCTATCTTCTATTTTATTCTCCAAATATAGAGTTCTCTATTTTTCAGACAACAAACTCTATAGCATATCTGATATTGCGGTTAAAAATTGCTTATTTAGAACACTTCTTTAAAATGGTTTTTTTTCTTAAAGTTCTCTTGAAAAAAAAGTTAAAGCATTTTTTGTTTGATTAATTCATTTGAAAAGTCATTTTCATAAATGTATTGTGTTTGATATTTGATTGATTGTGGCTAAAAACTAATTTTGATATAGTGAGTATACAATCAGACATAACATGTTAAATGATATAAATAGTGTAACCACATAAAAAATTAAAAATTAAAAATAGCAATAATTACTGCTTGAATGTAAGAAATAATTTATCTGGTCTGCCTTAAAGACTTAAAAATCAAAATAATTTTTTTTTAGAATATTCAAATCAATTAATCCAACTAAACTTGAGAAATCCAATTCAATTCGAGTTTATTTAGATTGGATTTGAACTATAAGTTCCTAAATCCCGAAATCAAAAAATCCAAATTGAAATTTTCATGTTCAATCCTATTGACCCAAAAACCCACCCCTGGTTCATGTATTATTTACTCTTACAAAACGCTCGCCTACACTTTTTTTTAATAAATAGTAAGTGATCAAAATTTCACCTCTACAATATAATGTATTCTTTGTTCTTCTTCTTTTGTTTCTTCTTCTTTTTTATTCTTTAGCAAAACACTTCAAATTTTTCTCTCTGAAAAGTTGACTCAAACACCTCTAACTTTCTAAAAGAAATATCTTTACCTTTGAACAAGAAACCTTAGTGTTACCAACACAATATATATATATATTGATTCAGTATCAATTAATCGAAATTATCAGTTTTAATGATACCGAAATAATATATGATATTTATTTAGTATCAGTTAAGTGAAATTAGTTGGGGATATATAGTGTAATTATTTAATGGGGTATGAATGTAAAAAAGTACATATTTATAATTATTTTACTTTTATGGAGTATTGGCTTAGTTTCCCCTTTTTTTTTTAAGGAAAAAAAATGATTAGATAGCTTTTGAGGTATAAAAATCTATTTTATTCTAAAATACAATATAGGAAATCCCTCTCTCCCATTAATCATACACTATTATGAATAGATGTTTTATCTATCATAAATTCAAATTGTATTACGAAATATGATTTTTTTCATTTATTTTTCATTGAATTCGCTCATTGAAAAAACGCATGTCGAAAACATATTTTTATTGAAATACTGAAAAGATTTCTATTTTTTTTTAAAAAAAAAAGTAACACTTTTTCTTTCCTCACTGAAAATTTTGGGAGATTTGATTTTGTAGCTTTACAAACTTGTTTTTAATTTATGTAATTTATTTTAGAAAATTTTATTTTCACACGCCAAAATCCTCATTTTTATACGTAAGATATTTCAAAAATTATATTCTTCTATTCAAATGGTAAGATATTATGAGAGATTATTTCTACGAAAATTTCGAACCTTCCGTCTATAGGCTAGAGGCTAGAGCTAGGGGTGTACATGGCCGGGTTGGTTTAGGTTTTTCAAATATCAAACCAAACCATTTGTGTTGGATTTTTAAATTTATAAACCAAACCAAACCAATAAAACTCGGGTTTTTCAACCTCGGGTTTTTTCGGGTTTTCGGGTTTTTCCGGTAAAGTATTCATACAAACATATAATTTACTTGTACTTCAAATATTTCTTTAGTCCTACCAAAATACAACTATCTAAGGTGTTTCTTAAAAATATAACACAATATAATATGATTAATGACACTAAAATATCCAACAAAAATAATAATAATGAAATCGCGTAAAACAAATATTGCAAATTAACAAGTCATAATGAAAATTATCATAATTTAAAAGTACTAAATCATGCTAAAATTAAGTTTAATAAGTATTAGTTACATGACTAAATATTAAAGAAAATTAAAATTAGATTATGTATTTTAATTGTCTAAACCAATGTAAAACTAAAGAACAAATATTCAATATTATTGTCATTCTTAGTGTTGAATTAATTTTCTTTTTGCATTAGTATTACTTTGATTTTGATTTAAGCTTTATTATAATTACCAACATCTATGGACTATAATCTTTATTGGCCCATTCATAATTCTAAGTTTCAAACTTGAAATAATATATTAAAAGATAAAAACTATGGAAAAGTATAAGAAATACTTAAAAATTATATCAAAGTAAATATTTTTATGTATAAAATAAAATTTTAAAATTATTTATATAAATTTGGGTTGGTTTAGTCTCAGGTTGGTTTTTTTTAGTTAAAACCAAACCAACCCAAATATAGTCGATTTTTTTTTTCCAAAATCAAACCAAGTCAAACCAAACCACTAGTCGGGTTTTTTTTCGAGTTGACTCGATTTAAGGTTTGGTTCAGTTTTCGGTTCTATTTTGTACACCCCTAGCTAGAGCTAATTACCCTTCTAATAGTCACATTCACATAGCTTCTTAATTACCAAGTTTATGAGATTAGCCACGTACCCCTAAATTCTCGAAAGTTATCATAGTTTTAACTTTTAAAACCCTAAACCTGATGTTTATAAATATGACATGATATATTTAAAGACCATAAAATTTAAAAAGTATTTTTAAGATAATAAATGTATTTTTTTTTAATCTAATATAAACTAACAAGTTTTTTTTTTTATATATATATTTGTAAATTTTATGTCAAATTAAATTAAGCCATACTCCCTCTGTCCATAATTACTTGTCCACTTTTTCTTTTTTAGTTGTCCCTAATTACTTGTCAATTTTGACAAATCAAGAAATGACAATTTTTTTTTACTTATTATACCCTCAAATTAATTACTTTGAAAAAGATATAACTTTTTGAAAATCTTAAGTTTTTAATTCATCAACTTCATAATTAATAGGGGGAAAATGGTAAACTCACTATGTAAATAATTGTTTTCTTAATAGGTGTGTCAATTCAAAAGTGAACAAGTAAGTAGTGATAGAGGGAGTATAGTATAAAATAAGAGAAAATATTATTTTCACACAAATATGAGTAGTTGTAATTTATAGTATAAAGTAAAATTTCTTTACTAGAATAGTTGAGTTTGACAAAGTTAAGCCTAACTACTAGGAACTAGCTAGGTTTCCCCGTCCCCCTTAATAGCAATGAGTAAAAAATATTCAAATCATAAAGACATTACTGTTAAATAATGTATTGGGCATAATGTACATTTCTGGTAGAAACAAAATTAATGTATAACGAGTAGGGTAGTAATAGACCTTTTGACACATTACTCATTAGTATTATCAGGCATTTGGGAAGAATTAGAATTAAAAGGTATATGATTTTCTTATAAATAGAGACTATCTAAATATGTGAAAAACACAGAGCTTTCTAGTTTGAGAAAATGACAACTTCTTCTCTTCAATCCCCAATAGCCAAAAAGTTATTTTCTTTTCTTTTATTTTCCCTATTTATATTATTGTTCTTGAAAATAGTACTAATTTATATTTGAACTTATTTTTGCAGGCTAGAAGGCAAGGTAGCAATTATAACTGGTGGAGCTAGTGGTATAGGAGCAGCCACAGCTAGACTTTTTGTTCAACATGGTGCAAAAGTTACAATTGCGGATATTCAAAATGATCTCGGAAATTCATTAGTAAAAGAAATTGGCACAGAACACATAACATTTGTCCATTGTAATGTCGCGATTGAATCAGATGTTCAAAACGCAGTAGATGCAACAATTGCCAAATTTGGTAAGCTTGACATAATGTTCAGTAACGCTGGTGTATTAGGTAAGCCAATTTCAAGCATTCTAGATGTTGATTATGATACAATTAAGGATGTGTTCGATGTAAATGTTGTTGGTGCATTTTTTTGTGCGAAACATGCTGCTAGAGTGATGATTCCAAATAAGAAAGGTGTCATTCTTTTCACGGCAAGTGCTTCGACCGTGGTATATGGTACTGGTGTCTCACACGCCTCTACATCCTCAAAAAATGCAGTTTTAGGGCTCTCAACGAACGTCGGAGTCGAATTAGGAAAATATGGAATAAGAGTTAATTGTGTTTCTCCTTATTGCATTAGCACACCGTTGATGCTAAATGGATTTGGAATAGATAAACAAAAGGCAGACAAATGGTTTGAAGAAGGAGGAAATTTGAAAGGAGCTTTATTGGATGAACAAGATGTAGCAAATGGAGTGTTGTACTTGGCAAGTGATGATTCCAAATATATGAGTGGACATAATCTCATACTTGATGGTGGATTTAATACCACAAATGTGGCTTTAACAAATGCCTACAAGAAGTTGTTTCCATCAAATGATTGATCATTCTAATATCCAATATGCATATATATTATGAATCTATATCAATAATAAATAAAAACAAGGAATAAAAAGCTAGTCCACTTTGATCAATTGGATTATAGCTAGAAATAACTACTAGTTTAGCTTATGTTGTACCTCCAACTTAATAACATGTATGTTCTGTTATACATTGATGATATGTTACAAATTAATACAGCACTAATTTTGCACGATCAAAATAGGAGGTACATTTTTTTTACAAGAGGTTGAATTGATACACACTATATTAAAAATGATTTTTAGCAGTAATTAATCAATGGCAGTAGCTTAATTGACGCTAAAAACATATTTTTTAGGAGGATTTAACACTCTTTGTAAATGTCCCTAATACCTACAACAATGCTAGATCTAATGACAATTAACTAATGTGGTTAAAAACTTTATCATTCTTTGTTGATGTGTATATTCATTGCCGCTAAAAAGTGATTTTGTTATAATGACATAAATTAATAAATGAATGTGCCATTAATCCACCCAAAAGTCACTTGGTTAAATTGATCATAAATTAATGAAAAAATTAGCTATTCATTTCACTCAACTCTTTCATTCCATTAAAATTTTGATTGATATCTAGTCGAAACGGATCAATGAAAATTTTTGAAAAGATATTTTAATTTTGCTATGTTATATATATAATCTCATAAAGAAAATAATAATTTTATTAGATGTTAAAATATAATTAAAAAATAAAATATACCAATTAAAGTTTAGTAAAAAATTAAGCCAAATTAGTTTTGTACGCATCTTAGCCTATTTTACTTAAGTAACTTTAATCCACTTATTTTTTTAACGCACCACTTCTTAATTGGACCGAATTCAGATTAATCCATCCATTTACCACCTCTAACCATCACAATTAAGATAAGACGAACAATTAAACATTTTGTCACTTCGATTGTTTTAGAATCGCCATCATAAAGAAAGTGCTGGGTTATGGTATTATGTAAGAGTGTAAAAAATAGACTAACTATAAGTAACCCGTCCAATTCATCCAAAATTTTAAGGGTTGGGCTCAAGATAATTGAATTGAGTTCAATCTCAACGCATTTAAATATTAACCCCATTTTAAAAGAATCTCATTTAATCTCCAATTTCAACCCGTTTTAAGACTCTTTATATACATTGATGTAATGAATGTTCATATATTAAAGATATGCATTACCATTTATTTTATATTTTTTAGGATTTATCTATCCATTTGTAATTTCTTTTTTAAAAATTTCTTGAGTTAAAATTCAAATTGTGACAATAAAAGTTAAATACCAATATGTTAAAATTATCTAGATTAAGCGGGTCAAATTGAATAGGTCATGACCCAATCTGATTTTTAGCCCATTTGAGTTCAAAGTAAACTTGGACGGGTGAAGACCCAACCCAATTTTTATTGAGCAACTTTCACATATAGCAAACATAAAAATCATATTTGTATGTTATAGTTTGCATAATTGCACTCCATAGCAATTTTATGTTTGCTATGAGCTTTTGATTTATATAATTCGCTACAAACATCCAATTTTCTACAAATTGTTCAGTTTTGTATAAATTCATTTATACATTGTAATTGTTGGATTCTGAAGGTGATTAGGGCTCTGATACCTCTTGTTGGGTTCTGAAGGGTGATTGAGCGTCATGCGGAAGCTTACAATATATATGACTCTATATATCTTGATCCTCTTTCTTCACACAATCGTCATGTATCACTGCTGCTTACCATGATTTAAAATTGATATGGGTTAAAACTGGGAGCCCTGTGTTAAAAGTGATGAACATGTTTGAAAGTGAAGCTCATGCGTTAAAAGTAATATGCATGAGTTGAAAGTGGAGTTCATGCGTTAAAAAGTAAGATGCATGAGTTAAAAGCGGAGCTCATGCGTTAAAAGTAAAGATACATGAGTTAAAAGTGGAGCCCGAGCATTAAAATTTGTAGGGGTTGAAAGTTGGAGCCCATGCTATAAAATAAGCATGAGTTGAAAATCGTTTTTGTTTTAAAGGATGGAGCAACAGGATATTGTTGAAAATATATTTGAAAATTTTCTCCACATGTAGTAGCACAAAAATCTTCATTATCATCACGTTGATTACAAATTGATTTGAAACTGCCTTGAACAATTCTTCAACTTTGTTCCATTGGATCGTTGAACCATGTGCTCTGACATCACTTGTTGAGTTATGAAGTGAATATGACGTTATGCGGAAACATACAACTGCAAATCATAAGACGATAAATTAAATGACATATAAAACTATATTAAAAGTCAAAATATTATTATATCAAATTAAAACTAATATAAAGAAAAATATTGAAACTTTAGAGAGAATAAATCTCCCCATAAACAAGACTCTTAAATGACTACATTGTGGATGTTATTGTTTTAGAAGGAACAAACTTATATTTATAGAGTCCTAAAACCTTTCCTACTAGAAAAGAACTAGCTACTTCAAAACCTTTTCCTAAAAGGAAAGAATAAACCAAATATGAAAGAATATTATATTTTCCTTTCAAGAAAAGTAAAAACATTTATGGTAATGTTGTCTTTTCTTTAAGGAAAAATAAATCTTAAATTATGGTAAAAAATCAGGACAAAACCCTAACAGTAATTTGTTTAATAAGATTAGTATTTGTATAATTATAAGTGTATAGGACGAAAATAAATGTATTTGTATTTGTATTTGTATATACACTTTTCACTCGCTTTATACAAACACAAATGCATTTTATACCGAAATGTATAAAATGGATAATTGTATACCGAATCAAATGGCAAAAAAGGAATATTTGCTATGAATTACAATTAAAATAAACTATGAGTATAACATTTAATTTGAATTAATAATTTGCTATTTCATACAATTTTTCCATTTTTATTTCAACTCATTATAAAATCTCAAATTTCAATCGAACGCACCCATTTAACAACCCTAGTATAATGGGTTCCCTCCCAATCTATTTCTAACTATATATCTATTGTTACTAAAATATAAACATAGTTCGTTTTGATTAATCTGTAAAGCTTTTTAAAAAAAAAATAAAAATTAACTAGTGATCTCACAAATGTGACACGTGTTATTTTGAAGCTCGAAATTATTCTCGTTGTCTATTTATATGATTTAATTTTTGATATTGATCAATAAAGTATATAAAAAGAGTGTATTAATAAAAATTTAAAAAGTATTCTTATTAATTATTTTTTAAAACGTATGAAAACAAGGGGGAAGAAATATTGTGTAGTAGTAAATGAAAGATGGACCGTAGACGGTACGAGTTATAAGTAATAATATAGATTGTCGGTTGTTTAAGGTGTAAGTTATACTACTCACTCCTCCGTACGGGTTGTGATGCAATAGGTGAAACTATTTTATTTTTAATAAAAAAAATTAGATTCAAGTTCTGAATATAAAGAAAATCATATTTAGTGCATCATCTTCAAATAAAAAAATATGTAATTTAAATTTAATCAAAACTTCAAATACTAATTAAAAAATAAAAAATAAACAAATCCTCCACTATCAATTTTTTTGATTTCTCACGCAGCATTTGGTATTTTCTTGGCCCCCACTAATAAAGAGTTGGCCGTGCAAAATATATTAAAGGAGAAAGGCTCGCTATCAAAATTAAAGGAGCAGTGCACACTATATAAATATATATATATAGCAATAAATAATTAACGGTAATAGTTTAATTATTGTTAGATATATTTTTGTAATGACAATTAGCACTCCTTATAAATATTACTAAAACTTATAATAATATTGTATTAATACAATTAACTAATATCAATAAAGAATTTAGCATTCTTTATTGATGTACATATTTATTACTGCTAAAAAATATTTTTCTTATAATGACAACGCCCGCTTTCAAAAAATAAATATTCAATAAAATAATTAAAATCCATGTAATTGATTCAAATGTTAATACAAACATATGAAAAAAGGAGAGAAATATTGAAAACACCTTAAATTTGGTGTGAATTATTAGTTTCTTTTGACTAACTGAACTTAAATACATTTCTGATGAAGGAGTTTTAATGGCAAAGCAACAACAAAATGTGTACCTTAATACTTGCAGCGGAAATTGTTGACAATACTTTTTATGTAGATTCACTCCAAATCCGAACAGCCGCAAGATCATCAGTATTTCTCAAAGGAAACATAGTGCAATTCACAAAACTAAGCTCCTTAGTGTGTTGATTGATTTGTGTAAAGACTTGGATCATATTTCTTTTCCGTTTCTCTTCTTATGTTTCTCCCCTTTTTCCACGTTCAAAAAGATACTTCCCACCAGGAGATTTTTAAGGAGAGGTTGAGCAATTACTTTGTAATTATTTCCTCTTATTCTTTAAAAAAGATTATTCATTTAATTAATTAATTGAATTGGATCGGGTCAAGACAAAATTGAATCAAGGTCGGGAATAATCGGATTGGGTCAGGAAAAATGGGATTGGATCAGGCAAAATTGGATCGGATGAATCGGTCCACATGGACGACTCATGACCCAAAACTTACATCCGATCTTGCAACATAAGCGAAATACACCCTAAATTCTCACCAAATTTAGGCGTATTTTTAACACTTTTTCCGACTTTTTATTAAAAGTCGTATGCTCCTATAAGAGTTTGAGAACATTTATTATATCATGATGCATATGAAAGATATATCTAAATTTAGTTAGTAAAAAAAAAAACATTTCTGAGGTAATCGATAATTTAAGCACTAACTGATAAATTTTCAATACTCCTCTCGATGGAAAAGAAAATGTAAATTCAGAAGTCCAGTGTGATACCTGCAATAATATGCCCAAAAACAGTAAAATTGGGTAAAAAGAAAAAAAAAAGAATATGGGCACTCTTGGGAAGCTGCAGGAACCTATACTGTGATTTAATAGCTAAAATGAATGAATGAATAAATCATAAATGGGTCAGGGAGAGGGACAGTGTCTCCACGACTTCATTTTAACACATGTGTTACACGTGCATGTTTACTTATTTAATTTATACTATAAATTATGAATTTATTTATATATATTCAAAATTAAAGAATATAAATATCAATTGAACCTAAATCGCAAAACATATTCATGTATTACGCTTTTTACCAAAACGACATAAACTACAATATTGCACTAACCAATATGCTCCATATATGCTACTAGTAGTGGTGTTTGTATTATGATTGGTAGCTATGGTAGATGGAAGAGAAAATGACATAAATGGTCCCTAAACTATCACAGTAGGTCTAAAATAGTTCCTAAACTATACACTTAACGGAAATAGTCCCTTAACTATCTACAATCTTGTCAAGTTTGGTCTGTATCTATTTTTTATAGACACCATTTAACAAACTTAGTAATTCAGCTACTCTGATTTTCTTTTTCCCTCTTCTTTTCTTCATTGACGCTGCTATAGTAAAGAAAACCTTGTCAAGTTTGGTGTTGTTTTTGTGTAGTTTGGGGTAGCTTGGTGATGTTTTTGGTGCAGTTTTTGTGTAGTTTGCCGCGGTTTCTGTGCAGTTTGCAGCTGATTTTTTGGTCCTAGAGTGCTTTTGGTGCAAACTTTTTGTAGTCTGATGTAGTAGTTTGGTATTGATATTTTAATGGTTTGATGTTGCTGTCTAGTGCTGTGTCATGTACAGTTTCATGCTGATTTTTTGGTGTTTTAGAGCTGCAATTTGATTCAACTCGAATAAAATAACGACCAACACACAATTACAGTAAGACAGTGAAGAAAAGAATTGGACAAAATAAACTGAAGAAATAGTGAGATAATAGAGCAAAGAAGTGGCAAAAAAAAGTCGGGAGATAAAGATTAAATTAGAATAACAAGTTTTTATTTATTTATAAAAAGTAGATATAGACCAAACTTGACAAGATTGTAGATAGTTGAAGGACTATATTCGTTAACTGTATAGTTAAGGGACTATTTTAGACCTACTATAATAGTTTAGGGACCATTTATGTCATTTACTCGTAGATGGAATGACACTAAGGTGTATTTGGGTATGAAGAGTATGAGCATCTATGTGTGCATAATTGTTCATGGTGGAATTGGTGTTATAGCGATGTGGTAATGATTTGGGAAAAAAGATTCAAATATATCATAGAATTTAATGAAATGATTTGCATATGTCTCATAAAAGGAGGTGAGAGGGGAACGACACTGACAAGTAATGAAGGTTTTAGATAATATCACTTGACAAAATTTGAATTACGTAATGTTGGATTCCATTAGTTAGTGAATAATGATACACATGATCCAATATGGTAATAATTGGTGCATATAAAAGATCAACTATTAACGAACGATATATTTGAACTATTTCCTTCAATTCATCAACATCTTTGAGTCTTTCCCTATCATATGCAACATAAAAAAACAAAAACAGATTGAAGGGAAAGGTAAGTGGTCATCTCAAGATAGGTTTACGAAGTAGGGACCAACATTGACAAAAGTGTGATTTGTTTGGACTAAAGGTCTAACAATAAAGTTATAGATATGTTAAATAATCACCTTTCCGCTAAGGTTTGTAGAAATTAAATGAGTCACCGTTATTTATCGACTATTTTGAGTTAATTCATCTTTAAAATACTTTTTTAAGTTAAACTTTCTTATAATCTATCGCTAGTTCATAGCTAAATGATATTTAATGTTGAAATTTTATGGTACAATTATGTAATTTTATTGATAAGTAATTTCTTATTTTCTACTAATAGTTAATTACTCGTTTTCTAGTAGTGAATATACATAAAATATGTTTCATAGTTCCCTTTCACTCTACTCAAATACTCAATTAAACACTCTATTATGCTTGTGGAATTTTTAACCAAGAAAAAAGAAGCACTTGGAGTACTAAATAGCACATCTTTTCAAATATGTCATGCTGGATGATGTATTGATTCTTGTTTCCCAAGTATGTCTTCAAGAATCCAACTTTTAACCCATACCACCAATATAATTGATTTTTAGTATCTAGAATGCATTTCAATTAACGAAAAAAGGTTGAATGTATGCTTTGAATTATGATAAATGATATGTATAGAGTCCGGAGCTTAAAGGGTAAAAAAAATTGACAAAAATTTTAAAAGGGCACATCTATTTTTTTTTTTTAATCAAAGTGGTAAAATCGCTAGTGAGATAGCGATTTTGTTTTAACACCGTTACTCCGTTAAACAATCAAAATCATTGACATATCAGCAATTTTGTCCAATTTTTTTTCCATTTTTTAAAAGAACATCGCTGCCCATGCAGCGTTTTTGAGGATTTTTTTTTTAAAAAAAAAATCACTGCTATGGTAGTGTTTTTATATAAAAAAATATTTTTTAAATTAAAATTATATTGAAAATCGCTCCCGCAATTTTAGTAAAAAAAAATTAGAATCGCGGCTTTGGTGATTTTTTTTTTTAAATCACTGCTTGTCAGTAACATGTGAATGTTTGAAAAATTAAAAAATAAAAAAATTTAAAATCGCTGCTTCTTAGTGATTTAAAAACAAAGAAAATTGAATACGATTTTTAAAAAAAAATTCTTTCACCAAAATCGCTGCCAAGGCAGCTTTTTAAAAAAATTTTTTTTACTAAAATCGCTACATGTGGAGCAATTTTCAATATAATTTTAATTTTTAAATTTTTTTTTTATAAAAACACTGCCATAGAAGCGATTTTATTTTTTTAAAAAGAAATTTCCCCAAAAACGCTGCACGGGCAGCGATGTTTTTTTAAAAAATGGAAATTGTTTTGGACAAAATCGCTAGTAGGTCAGCGATTTTGATTGTTTAACAGAGTAACGGCGTCAAAACAAAATTGCTACCCCACCAGCGATTTTGCCCCTTTGATTAAAACAAAATTTGATGTGCCCTTTTGGAATTTTTGTCAAATTTTTTTTTGCCCTTTAGGCTCTGGACTCGATATGTATATATCCGTTTTTTTTTTACTTTAAGATTGTATATATCTTTACTGTCATACTTTTATAATGTATATAAACTTAAGCCTAACGGATGAACATGTGGCTCCATCTAAATTATTCAGATGTAGCCAAGTGTCCATTTGTTAGGCTTAAGGTTATATACACTCCAAAAATATGATGATTAGGGTATATATAACCTTAAAAATATAACATATGTTTATACATATCCTTATCATAGTTCGAAATATATATTTGTTTTTTTTTTCTTCAATTAATTTCACGAGGTATTACTTACTATCTTTCACTAGCACACGTTTTTTTTTCTTTTGTCTCCATTAGTTCTTTTTCTTTTGATAACTATGCTTGCTTTCAATTGAATTTGAACCTACGGATATGTTTGGTATGGATGAAAAATATTTTTTTCAATTTTTCTATGTTTAGTTAGTTAAAATATTTTCTCGAGAAACAAGTTTTAAAAAAAGGAGGAATATAAATTTTCTAGTGAGAGTAGGAAAAATAAGTTTAACAAGTGACATTTGATGGACCCTCCAAAATCTAATGTGCCACATAAATTGAAATGAAAAGAATATGTATTATAAATTTAATTTTCTTTCGCACATAAATCTACACACCACATCAAAAGTTATGAGTTCAATGGTACCCATACCAATATGGCCAAATATACTCTACCCGACGCCCATAGTCCCTATCACTACCAATCCACACCCCTATTTCCGGCCTCTCATAGAATTTATCTAAATTATATACTATGCTTTTTGAAGGAAATTTTTAACTTACATATGAAACACAAAAAAATAAGTAAAATATTCACTTATGTACTTGAAAAACATTTTTCATGAAAAAAAAAATAAAAAATATATATATATATATATATATATATTCCTTTACACCGACACACCCCAAAAAGGCAAAAATTCATAATTTTCAACTCACTAAGTTACCTCCTTGGGGCCACTATACAATAAAGGAAAAAATATATAAATACATGATTTGAAGGTATTATAATCTCTAAAATTTTCTACCATTTAAAAAAAATATAAAAATTTCCTCTTGAATACAATCTTATCCCCTCTTTGTGTATTCCTCCTATTAAGTAATATATTGTTTGCAATGTATTGAACAATCAAGGAATGTATCCAAGAGCAATAAAAAATCCAAAATTTTTATAGTCAAAAAAGCTTCCAGAATAGGATGTAATTAGCCTCCAAATATATGAAATTACAAAAATAAACGTCATATAATTTGTAGTAGATTCACTCGTTCACATTAACTTACCAAGAAAACACAAAGAGGCAGAAACTAGGAGGAAAGGAAAATGAAACAAGACAATTTAATAGAAGAAAAAAAAAGACATTTTGGGACCAAGAAATGAATTAATATTATTTTAAAGTTACATAAAAAAAAAAAACTATGCTACACTAGATCATATTTCTACCCTAGGGGCATTAAGTGGAACTTGGAAGATCCAAGAAAATTTTCCTAATATTAGATTCAATAAATGAAGAAATACAGGTGACAATTAATTAGGTGGGCTCATACATTATTATTCATCATACTTCACTAACTTCATCTTCACTACATACACCTACATCCACCACCATGCTTTTCTTCTTTGAGCTTAACACTCTGCAGCAATTCCTCCTTGGAGACTGTTCATCAATAAGTAATACACAAAAGTCATTATAAGTAGAAATCAACTCCCATCTAAATATAAAAGAAAGATATGATAAATCTAGACGCTTCAACTTGGTCTCAACTGACAATTAATCACTCCAACTCGTCCCCACTCAGGCTTGTGAACGTCCGTCACATAAATTTTGGAGGTGTCTAGAGGTTCATTTTTAAAAGTTTGGAGTGTTCAACTGATACAATGGAGACGAGTGGTGAGGTGCATATTCAAAGTTGACGTGCTAACTTGCACGCTGAGGTCAAGTTTGAATGTATGTCTATGCTCTCTAGATAAAAGAAGAACATAATACATCTAGACACCTCAATTGACAATTTATCACTCTAACTCGTCCTCGCTCTGTCTTGTGGAGACCCAATGTTGACGTGTCACATAATTTTTGGAGGTGTCTAGAGGGTTCAAATGACACATTGGAGACGAGTTGAGGTGTCTACATGTGCATGCATACTCAAAGTTGATGTGTTTACTTGCCATCAGAGAAAATAATTCAACTATTAAAGACTTAATTAATAGTCTCATATAATATAAATAATATTAAAATAATTTGAAATTACATATTTAAAGTATTTTTTAACAAATAAAATAGAAAATTATTAATTCGGATGAAAATAGTAACTTGTCAATAATATATATTTAGATGTTATATAGAAAATTAATTACAAATAATAAAAACTTAATTAATGATACAATATAAATAATATTAAAATAATCAAAAAGTGAAATAGAGAGGTGAATAGTAGTTCTCCAAATTTGGAGAACTACTATTTACCTCTCTATAAATGGAGGATAGAGAGTAATATGGAGGGGGGTTGGAGAGCACATTCTCTATTTTTACCCTCTAAATATAGAGAATAGAGAGTAAAATAGAAGTGGATCGGAGATGGATTAAAAGAGTTAGGGAGAGGGACAGTATCCCCACAACTCGTATGTTTACTTATTAATTTTATATAAATTATGTGTTTATTTGTGTATATTTAAAAATCTCTCTTGTACGGGAGAGTTCCCCTCAAGGCATCTAAAGGCCCTTAAAACGCAATTTCATCTGCTTGTTAGGGTCTCTACTCATTTGCCTTCAATCCTGCCTTTTGAGGAAGAGGCCGCTAAGGGATTAGTGGACACAAATATCAACAAAATCTAGATCGCAAAACATGTTTATGTACTATATCTTTTACTAAACAACACAAACTACAATATTGCACTAAACAATATGCTCCGTATATCTATGCTATACTAGTAGTGGTGTTTGTATTATGATTGGTAGCTATGGGAGTTGGAATGACACTAAGGTGTATAATTTGGGTATGAAAAGTATGAGTGTCTACGTGTGTATGCGTTTATGATGAAATTTGGGGTGTTATCTAGTGATGTGGTGATGATTTGGGGGGGAAATTTAAATATATCATTGAACTTAACGAAATGATTTATATATCCCTCGTAAAAAGAGGTGAGAGGGGAAGGAGGCTAACAAGTAATGAAGGTTTTAGATAATACCATTTGACAAAAGTTGAATTAGACAATGTGTGATTTGTTAGCTAATAAATAAATTGATGTATATTTAAGATCAACTATTAACGATTGATATATTTGAACTAATTTTTTTTCAATGTCATTGACATCTTTGAGTCTTTCCCTATCATATGCCACATAAAAACCTAAAAAAACAGATCGAAGAGAAAGGTAAGTGGTCATCTCAAGATAGGTTTAGGAAGTAGGGACCAACATTGACAAAAGTATGATTTGTTTGGACTAGTGATGACAAATGGGCGCGTTGGGTCAAATTTGGGCGGATTGAAGATGGATCAACATAAGATGAGTAATAATTCAACTCACCCATATTTGATATGGGTAAAAATGGATTGGGTAACAAATGGATTGGGTAAAATACTAGTTTTCCCATATTTACCCATATTTTCATGAGTAAATAGTACTCTACTTGAGAATTCAACATGGAGAAAATATTTTAGTCCTTTTTTAGATAAAAAATGTTGAAAATGTTTCATTTAGTTTTATTGTATCATAAAAGTAAAAAGAAATCCTATAACTTTTCAATAGAAAATAAATTTATGTAAGAACAAGGGGAAAATATTTTTAATTTCAAAGTAAATGAATATTTACATTATAGGACTAAAACGTGCTTAAAGAACTTTAAGCAATGTCAATACTAATACATGATTTGCTTATTTTACACTATTATTTATTATCTAATATAAAATTAAAATAAAAAATATATAATTATAATTAACAAAAGAAATGTACATTTAAAATATATATTTTTGGAGGGCCAAAGGCTTCACCTTTTCAATTATAAAGAAAAATAATTAGTTCTATAGAAGAACATAAAAAGGAAGAGAAGTTGTATTTAGTGATATCATAAATTTTGAGTGAATAAAAGTTAGAAGCTTAACTCATTTGGCTAATTCATATTTTACCCATAGTTACCCATATTTTACCCATGTAAAAAAATACTCACCCAATCCATTAAAATATGGATGGATTGAACGGGTTACCAAAATATAGGCTTATTTTGCCGGCATTAGTTTGAACTAAGGTCTAACAATAAAGTCAAAGATATGTTAAATAATCACCTTTCCACTAAGGTTGGTAGAAATTAAATGAGTCACCGTTATTTATCGGCCATTTCTAGTTAATTCGTTTTTAAAATACTTTTTAAAATTAAACTTTCTTATAATCTATCGCTAATTCATAGCTAAATGTTATTTAATATTGAAATTTTATGGTAAAATTATGTAATTTTATTGGTAGTTAATTCCTTATTTTCTACCGGTAAATATGCCAATTACTCGTTTTCTAGTAGTGAATATACATAAAATATGTTTCATAGTTCCCTTTCACTCTACTCAAATACTCAATTAAACATCTCTATTATGCTTGTGGAAATTTTAATCAACAAAAAGGAAGCACTTGGGAGTACTAAATAGCACATCTATTCAAATATGTCATGCTGGATGATGTTTTGATTCTTGTTTCCTAAGTATGTCTTGGAGATTCAAACTTTTAACACATACCACCAATATAATTGATTTTTAGTATCTAGATCAATTTGAATGCATTTTAATTAACGAAAAAAAGGTTAAATGTATGCTTGAACTATGATAAATGATATGTGTATATCTTCTTCTTTTTTTACTTTAAAATTGTATATATCAGATAAATGTATGCTTGAGCTAGGATAAATGTATGCTTGAATTATGATAAATGATGTGTATATAACTATTTTTTACTTTAAGATTGTATATATCTTTACCGTCATACTTTTAGAATGTATATAAACTTAAGCCTTAACGGATGAATATGTGGCTCCATCTAAATTATTTAGATGTAGCCAAGTGCCCATTTGTTAGGCTTAAGATTATATACAACCCAAAAGTATGACGATTAGGGTATATATAATCTTAAAATATAACAGAGGTATATACATACCATCGTCATATTTCAAAATATATATTTGTCTTTTTCCTTAATTAATTTCACAAGATATTACTTACTATCTTTCAGTACTAGTGCAAGTTTTTTTCTTTTGATAACTATGTTTGCTTTCAATTGAATTTGAACCTACGGATATGTTTGGTATGGGTGAAAAATATTTTTTTCAACGTTTCTATGTTTAGTTAGTTAAAATATTTAAAAAATATTTTCTCAAGGAAACAAATTTTTAAAAATGAGAAATATGACTTTTTTAGTAAAAGTAGGAAAAACAAGTTTCACAAGTGACATTTGATTGACTCTCCAAAATCTAATGTGCCACATAAATTGAAACGAAAAAGAATATGTATTATAAATTTAATTTTTTTCACACATAAATCTATACACCGCGTCAAAAGTTATGGGTTCAATGGTACCCATACTAATATGGCCAAATATACCTCTACCCGACGCCCATAGCCCCTATCACCACCAACCCACACCCCTACTCCCAGTCTCTCATAGAATTTATCCAAATTATATACCATGCTTTTTGAAGAATATGTTTAACTTACCTATGAAACACCAAAAAAAAACAAGTAAAATATTCACCTATGTGCTTAAAAAAACATTTTCCATGAATATATATATATATATATTCCTTTACACCGACACACCCCAAAAAGCCAAAAACTCATAAATTTCAAACTCACTAAGTTACCTCCTTGGGGCCACTATACAATAAAGGAAAATTATATAAATACATGATTTAAGGTATTATAATCTCTAGAATTGTCTACCATTTAAAAAATTACAAAAATTTCCTCTCGATTACAGTCCTATCCCCTAGATGTGTATCCCTCCCATTAAGTAATGTATCATTTGCAACGTATCAGACAATCAAGGAATGTATCCAAGAGCAATAAAAAATCTGAAATTTTTGTAGTCGAAAAAGCTTTCAGAATAGAATGTAATTAGACTCCAAATCGATGGAATTACAGAAATAAACGTCATATAATTTATAGTAGATCCACTCATTCACATTAACTTACCAAGAAAACACAAAGAGGCAGAAACTAGGAGGAATGGAAAATGAAACAAGTCAATATTATAAAAAAAGAAAAAAAAGGGTCTTTTTGGGACCAAGAAATGAATTAATATTATTTAAAAGTTACATAAGAAACTATGCTACACTGGATCATATTTTTACCCTAGGGGCATTAAGTGGAACTTGGAAGATCCAAGAAAATTTTCCTAATAGTAGATTCAATAAATGAAGAAATACAGGTGACAATTAATTAGGTGGACTCATACATTATTATTCGTCATACTTCACTAACTTCATCTTCACTACATACACCTACATCCACCACCATGCTTTTCTTCTTTGAGCTTAACACTCTGCAGCAATTCCTCCTTGGAGACTGTTCGTCAATAAGTTATACACAAAAGTCATTATAAGTAGAAATCAACTCCCATCTAAATATAAAAGAAAGATATGATAAATCTAGACGCTTCAACTTGGTCTCAACTGACAATTAATCACTCCAACTCGTCCCCACTCAGGCTTGTGAACACCCGTCACATAAATTTTTGGAGGTGTCTAGAGGTTCATTTTTAAAAGTTTGGAGTGTTTAACTGATACAATGGAGACGAGTGGTGAGGTGCATATTCAAAGTTGACGTGCTAACTTGCACGATGTGGTCAAGTTTGAATGTATGTCTATGCTCTCTAGATAAAAGAAGAACATAATACATCTAGACACCTCAACTGACAATTTATCACTCTAACCTCGTCCTCGCTCTGTCTTGTGGATACCCAATGTTGACGTGTAACATAATTTTTGCAGGTGTCTAGAGGGTTCAAATGACACATTGGAGACGAGTTGAGGTGTCTACATGTGCATGCATACTCAAAGTTGATGTGTTTACTTGCCATCAAAGGTCAAGTTTGAATGTATGTGTATGTACTATGCTATAAAAGAAAGGCTCTAACTTTTTGTCATATGTCAATGCCTTGACAATGCTCCTATTGTTTTTGTCCAGTTAGCTAACAAGACACGTTTTAATTCGAAAACCAGGATAATATATCAATAGATTTCGACCCTTTACACGAATTTATCTTAACCAAATTAAGATATCATCAAAAGAATAGGTTATCTATATGCAAAGTTACTATAAATGCGCGATAAGGAGGAACTTACCCTATCCCATAGCTGGGGGTCAGGCTTCTTATAAACCTGAATTCTCTCAACATCAGCAGGATTTGCCATTTTCCATCTACATAGTGGATGAGGAACTCGATGACGAGTATACTGAGTCACAGTTTGATTGTTGTAAGAATCCATTTTAGCACTTGACATGTAAAATACGAAAGACTTTTGACACGGATTACGCATAACAGGCCTTGTGTTAAAAGCATACGCAGTATAATCCGCTCTTCTGTACCAATTTAAGAAAGTCCTCGATGGCATTTCTATTTCACGTGGAGAAAGAACTCCACGAAATATTTGAACTGCAAATCCCCATGACACTGAAATAGTCCAACTGTTAACTTTGTCATAGCAAATGGATTGTTGCATAATACCAGCTGAGTCGAGTTTCATCGGTACTGTGAGCTTCTGTAAAGCCTGCAGTTGAGTAACATTGGGAAAGATTGGCTCCACGACATCAAGATGGTGTAACGACACCAATGGTGTTATTGGATGTGATGCTAGTAGCCCGAATAAGTTCCCGTATACATCATACTGAATTTCAATTCACCAACAACAAATCATAGTCAGATATCAAACAGAGTCCTCTGTTTTCATTCTTGGCCAAATTCAATAAACCAACAAGTTCTATATTCACAAGCTATGTTGCTCGAACTCTTCAAAAAAAATAATGTGCATAGGATGATCAAACATAGGTGTGAAAACATTTTTGGAGAGTATGAACAACAAGGAAAACTTTGTGTGATAATCATAACACCGAAAAAAAGAAAGACAAAATCAACCTAAAATACAAGGAAGCAAAGCAAACGAACCTGATGAAATCCGAGTTCTTTAGTAAGTGGAACCCCCAATTCTGCCATACAAGCCTGCATTCTATCATCAGAACCATAAAGTCCTGGATACCTTTGAATACATCTATCTTGCATTTTATCAATAGCTTTAGCTAAAGGATAACTTATAGCAAATCCACCACCACCATAAGCCATACTATAAGAAAAATAAATATTCTGCAAATGACTTTCACTCAAACTACCAATGTAATAATACTGATTATGATCATATTTATTCAAAATTCTCAACAAATTCTCCGTTACGAAAACAGTATCATCATCACCCATCACAAACCACCGCACATTCTCCTTCCCTAACCTCAATGTCTCCGATAAAATCCTCGAAATTCGAATAGCAGATCGATGCCCCTGCTTGTTATTATAGGCAAAATGTGAAGTATTAGCTGAAATTCTCAATTCAGGTAGTGATTTACTTTCATTTTTCTCCGTTTTAACGGAATTATCTAACCAAACAACACCCCTCATTTTCTTCTCAGGCTTCCACCATAGCTTAATATATTCTTTCCTTTTGTTCCAAAGCTTAGATGAAGCTGCAATTCCAAATACTACATGCTCTAAATTAGTTTGTTCAACTTCTTTTTCTTGTAAAATTCGGGTTTGTTGATCAATAATTGAAGCATTTGAAGAGATTGTTGAGTTGGTTTTTGAATGAATTGGTAAAATAATATTGCTACTGGTGATGAAAATGTCGTTACAAGATGAAGAGGAAAGGTACTTTTGAGTGGTGAAAACATAAATGGTTAATACGAATAGTATTAACCATAACATGAATTTGGGCAAAGGAAAAATCGAAAATGGCGTTATAGAAGAGATTCGCATTTGATGCCAGACGATTTTTTCTGAATCTCTTTCTTTCATGAACATTTTACTCACTTGCAAAAAAAAGGCAAAAATGCAGAAAACCCAGAAGAAGAACAGAAGATGTAAGAGGAAAAGTTGTTACCAAATTACAAAATGCTATGGATGTGAAGTGAAGTGAAGACTGTTAATAAGAAAGTATCCCAATAATGTCGGCAAGTTTTTCTACTCGGAATGATATCATGCGACATTTCAGATATATTTGTTAGATCTGACCAAAGAGATAATATAGCTTATAATTGCCACATTTGCAATAGAACAGAATTTATTAGCAGTGGTAGAGAAAATGAAGGTGGTTGGTTATGTTTCATTAATACAATGTTTTTGTAATTAGGAAAAAATGTAGTAAAATATTAGCTGTGCAAATTAATTTTTGTACTCATGTGTTAAGCCTATTTGTGCACTATGAAAGTTGAAGGTCAAAGTTAAAATTTGAAGCCAAGTTTAGGGTCCAATATATGTATTATGCCAAAAAAAAATATACATTTTTTGTTTATGTTAGATGATAAAATTCTGTCTTTATCTTTTTCACAGGAAAGAGTCACTGTTTATTTTTGTGCTTAGATACACAAAAGCTCGTTAGACAAGACACGTAGTTCTGTCATCTGTGTATTGGTTTGGTCCACTGCGTCGGTGATTTGGCTTTATTCATTATTTAACTATTTCTATATAGTATATACCAAAAGTTTCACCTAGTTAATATAGTAAAAAAATACCAATAATATTTATTTGCTCCTTTTNTGTAATTGCCACATTTGCAATAGAACAGAATTTATTAGAGTGGTAGAGAAAATGAAGGTGGTTGGTTATGTTTCATTAATACAATGTTTTTGTAATTAGGAAAAAATGTAGTAAAATATTAGCTGTGCAAATTAATTTGTGTACTTATGTGTTACTAAATACATAAAAAATATATATATACATTTTTTTTTTATGTTAGATGATAAAATTCTGTCTTTATCTTTTTTCACAGGAAAGAGTCACTGTTTATTTTTGTGCTTAGATACACAAAAGCTCGTTAGACAAGACACGTAGTTCTGTCATCTGTGTATTGGTTTGGTGCGTCGGTGATTTGGCTTTATTCATTATTTAACTATTTCTATATAGTATATACCAAAAGTTTCACCTAGTTAATATAGTAAAAAAATACCAATAATATTTATTTGCTCCTTTTTACTAAAAAAATATATATTAAGTTAAGAAGTTAATAGAATTCAATATTTATGTATGTATATATAGAAAAATCTTTTTGATATAATTTGTTATATAATCAATACATTTTCTTATATGTAAACTTAGTTTTAAAATTTACACATGAACCGATGTTTTTTTTGGTTAATTGAAAGGAATTTTTAATTGAAATGGTGTGTATTGGGTGATAAATTCAATAACTAGATCTGTTATAAAAATAATTGTTTGATATCGGGTGTTTGGTATCCACATTGGAATCTGACTATTTTGGATTTACACCACGTAAGATTTCATTCAGAAAAACGCTTCATATCAAGAATATGAGACTCAAACTTGAGACATCTGATGAAGGGAATAGTAGCCTCATTCACTGCACATGTGATCTATAAGCATTTTTAGTATGTAACTTTGACGTCCAAATATAAAGGCATAATACATAAACATGTCCCTTAATTTGGCGTCAATGGGTAACTATGACTTTTAACTTTGGGTGTGCACAAGTAGACACTTAAACTAGTATAAAATTGAACAAATAGACACATTCGTCCTACATGGCACCCTACATGAAAATTTTGTATCCTATGTGGCGTTCTACATGTATTATGCCATGTAGGACACGTCTGTCAATTTGTTCAATTTTATACAAGTTTAAGTGTCTACTTATGCACACTCAAAGTTGGAGGGCATAATTGTCCATTGAAGCAAAGTTAAGAGTCATATTTATGTACTATGTTAAATATAAACGGTCCATAAAGGCCTGAAATTGTATAATCAATAATTATGTAATAACTTGCGCTTTTTTTTCTAGAACAATGTTGTACACTTGTACTATTGCAACAAAAGATTTAAGATATCGTTGCAAAATTTCTTTTTAGGAAAAAATATATGCTGAAAANTACAAGTTTAAGTGTCTACTTGTGCACACTCAAAGTTGGAGGGCATAACTGTCCATTGAAGTCAAGTTAAGAGTCATGTTTATGTATTATGTCAAATATAAACGGTCCATAAAGGCCTGAAATTGTATAATCAATAATTATGTAATAACTTGCGCTTTTTTTTCTAGAACAATGTTGTACACTTGTACTATTGCAACAAAAGATTTAAGATATCGTTGCAAAATTTCTTTTTAGGAAAAAATATATGCTGAAAATACATATTTCCTAATAATGTACATGATTTCAAATGGATTGGTATCATGAATATGTTTTGGCAGATTTATTTCTCAAATATTGTCGAATTGCTTCTTCTTTTTTTTCTTTTTAAAATATTTTTTTAGTTAATAAAATAATTATAAATTATTAACAGTGTTATAAAAAAAACATAGATAGAAAAAAGGAATGTTTAGGGATACTCCTACAATTTCTCAGAGGACTAAATCCTTTCAATATTTTTGCTAATATTTAGTATACTCCTACAAATTCTCAGACGACTTAAATTTTTCAATGTTTTTGCTAATATTTAGTATACTCCTACAAATTCTCAAAGGACTAAATCCTTTCAATTTTCTTAACAAATATTTAGGATACTCCTATAAATTCTCAACTTTGGAAAACGAGGGAAAGAAAATTTAGTTTAGGAGTAGTGATAACTGATAAACATGCATTAAATTATTTTATGAAGATATAAAAGGGTAAACTACAGTAAGATACGAAAACTGTTCAAGTGTGTTTTTGACACTTAACTAAAAAAAACGTGTTGGTAATATACAAAGTCATGTGAACGAAAATTTTGGGTCAAACCCGCATGAATGTGTGTATATATACATTTGGTCTAGTCAGCATAAAAGTATGTTTCTCAAATTATTTAAGTAATAATTTAGATGTATTTCTCACTCTCCCAATTGTTTAGCTATGAAATTTTAAAAAATAATATATGTGTTTTGACACCTAATTCTTAATGATAAATTAGTATAAAGTGGTATAAAGAGAGCACTCTATGAGGTATATTATACGCATAATTACTATACATAACTTCAAATATCTCAATTTATAGGATAGATAATTTAACTTTATAAAGTTTATTTACTCTTAATCTCATAATCATACTAACATCTATAATTTATTTTATATCGTCAAGTTAATACTAACATTTATAATTTATTTTATATCATCAAGTTAAACAACATCACATGACAAAAGAGCTAAACACATCATTTTCTTATACTTCATATCTCCTTTCCTAGGTTATTTGTCTTGTCACACTACATAAAAAATTATTGTTAGCGACAATTAATTAACAGTAATAGATCAATTGTCGTTAAATATGTATTTTTAGCGGCAATTAGCACTCTTTGCATATGTTCTTAAAGCCTTTAGCGACATTGGATCTAATGATACTTAACTAATGACAATAAAGACTTTAGCACTCTTTATTCATGTGTCTATTTATTGCCGCTAAAAGTTGTTTTTGTTATAATGTCAGTGATATGTATCAAGTAAATTTTTATTTTCCATAATTTTTTAACACACTATACAGTAATTTCTACTATGTGCAGCACTCTCAACATTGATATATTTAATTCTTCCAGCTTCATAATTTAATTAATCATTTGAAAAAAAATACATTACAAANGTCAGTGATATATATCAAGTAAATTTTTATTTTCCATAATGTTTTAACACACTATACAGTAATTTCTACTATGTGCAGCACTCTCAACATTGATATATTTAATTCTTCCAGCTTCATAATTTAATTAATCATTTGAAAAAAAATACATTACAAATTATTCTGCTGAATTTAGGGGAACTTAACATGATAAAAAATTGTCTGCTTGTCATTAGTCTACTTAGTATGATTTAAAGACTTTTAGTGTCCTTAATGTTGATTCGTTGTGCTTAATTATGATTTGTTAGAGCGTAGGTTCCGTAGATTCAACTGAATCTCTTACTTTCGATTTGAACTATTTAGACATATTCTTTGAATATTGTACATTGTCATATACCTATCCTGAAAATAAATAGAGGCAGATCAAGAATATTAAATATGTTCGACCTTTAAAGTCTTATTATTGTATTATTGCACTTTTGGAACTATAGGTTCAAAATTTAATATCCGTTGAAATTTTAATAACTTTTACATAAATGTATATATTCAATGTCAAAATGGTGAGGTTCACCCTATAGCAAACATGTTACATATGAGAATCTTAATAGCTCAGTTGATTGACTATCTGAACTTTCACCTTATTGGCGAGGATTCTATTTCCCTTTGCCCTGAAGATTGCAATACATGCTCTAAGTTGTATCCTAATTTTAAAGCAAGGCATAGAACATTATTTACAACATTATTAAGAAAAGCACTAGGTACGTTCATTGATTCCTTTTCTCCTTGCTAAGGCATTGCATCTATAAAATTATTTGATCTATCTTGCAACTCTGTTATCTATTAACATGACATTTTCAAGCCAAGTTGTCTGGCAAAGTTTATCGTCCACACCAGATTTTAGGAATCGCGAAAGCATTCCTCTATTGAAAGCTCATAACGCGAAAAACACCAAGGTACATGAGCAAAAATTCAAGATAAGAAGTATCAGGAGCAGACAGAGGTCCTTGATCGCGTATTGTTCAATGGTCAATCCTGATGTTGTCACAAGCTCATTTTCATCATCCAACACAATTAGAAAGTTGTACTCAAGTATAAACAACAAGGACCTAAACCAACTGGCCCTGCTCATATCAGAAGATTGTTTCTTTGATGATTTTTCATTCCCTCAATCATTTCAAGGGAGAAAGGTTTGCACTTTTTTTTGTTTTTGTTGAGAACATGAATTACACTTCTAATCCACGTGGCAAAGTTAGGAATTTTGCAAAAGGTTTCAATTTATATATTTTGTATATTTGGGTTAGCCCTTGGGTGATGGGCTAAAAAAGAAGCCGGAGAAACTACATAATTAGATATACTCTACTATCATATACATATTATTATATATAGTTTAAAAATATTATGTATCATACCACTAATTAAGAGTTTGATAATTTTTAGGAAGATACACCTAGATATATGTATTTTTGCTATCAAATATACTAAAAATAGGGAGAGAGGCGAACGAGATAGTCATGTATTTCAGATACATGTGAATCACACTAGATACACACTTGATACATGTATCTTTATTTATCTAGGTGCCATTCACATGTATCTGGGATACTAGATACAAAGGAGTGTAGCGAGCGAAATGGGAGGGAGGCGAGCGAAACTTCTTATGTATCCAAGATAGATGTGAATCCACTTGGACACATTGTATCTAGAAGAAATTACACCTAATTTTGACCATGTATCCCAAAATACATATATCTGGACGCACCAAAAACTGATAATTAAGATTCATAACATTGCAAATTAGAGCGGATTTAAGTAATTCGCTCCTAAACTTGTGAGACTTATGTAAGTTTTCCATTATTTATATATATTAAGTGGACTTTTAACATAATTATAGAGTTTTGGCTAAAGCTATTGAGTTCTGTCGAAACAGTAACTAGAACTATAGCTCCGACTTAACCCTGATGTCCAATTGACCACCCTTCGATCTATGTGGCTCCACCACTGCTTAATTTGATTCTTCAACTCCCTTTTGCAAATTTATGCAGGAGGCTTTAAAATCTCTGGAGCAACTAACCACAAGCTTGGACCAAAACACAGAGTTCAGCATAGACAATATTCATGAAGGTGTTGATCTTACAGCAATAGTATACTGGCATTTAGGTAATCACTACTTTTTAAGTGAACTAGAATTGCATTTCTTAAAACTTTAAGGACTCATTTCTAAAAGGCATAATACATAATTGTGCCTTCCAACTTTGAATGTGCATAAGTAGACACGTAAATTTGTATAAAATTAAATAAATAGGCATACGTGTCCTACGTAGCTTTATACTAATTGGACGCCACGTAGGATGCATGTGTCTACTTGTTCAACTTTATACAAGTTTACAAAGTTGAAGGGCATAAATGTCAGTTGAGACCAAATTAAAGAGGCACGTTTATGTATTATGCATGTTATTTAAAAAAGTCCCAAATTGAAAGAGTGTACTTGTTATTTCAGAGTGGAAGAAGAAAGAAGTACCCTTTAGTAGAGGCTGCAGCTACTATGAATTATCAAGAGATGGAGAAAAACTACTCATTAAGTAAAATATTGATCCTCATTATGCCTCTTATACTTTATAATATAATAATTACACAAGCATAAATTACTAAGCAACATATATTGTATGCAGGAATGCTCAAGTTATTACAGAATCATCAATGAAACCAAAAATTTTGGTATGTCTACCACCACTTTTACTAATTATATCATTTTGCACACTAGGTTCTGAATAGATTATTTGTAACACGTATCTTTTCCTGTCCTGACCAAAAACAGGCGTTGTACAATATGGTAACTTCAGTATTCAATGAATTCCCTGAAATCGTCTCGAGTATGTCAATTTCTTCTACTTTTGTTTTTCCATATTTTAAAATTAAATAAATTTAAAATTTTTGAATTATTTTTTTTGGTTCCTTGTAGGATTTGTAAAGAATCATCAAGTTGCATATCAAGTGTTACTAAATAGTTACAAGTTTGTTGTGCAACCATTAATAAGTCCAATTTTTGTATGGTACAAAAAGTTTTGGACATTAACAATCACCTTTCTTGGATTTACAACCAAGTTTGTGCAATTCATTATAAAGTATTCAAGACAGTAAGAAGAGAGTTACAATTGTATAATCATTTGCTTAGGGGGTAATTATACCAATTGTATATCAACATGTACAATTTTTTTAATTTTTCTTTTTTTTGTGAGTAAAATAAAGTATGTGAAGTTTGTTTTTCTTTCTAAATTAAAGAAAGGGTATGTAAAATTAATCAATCTTGTTTCAGATGGATTTCATTGTTTTCGAATTTTCTAATTGAAGGATTATCAGATTTATACGCCGATGTATGATTAAATACAATTTATATGTTGATGATTGATTAAATACTAAATTTAAGGGGAAAAAGCCCTTTAAATATTGCTAAAAAGGTCACAAGATTTTTGCGCAAATAAAGCATGATCCTTTTATGAGAAAATATTTATATATATATATATGGGAAAATTATGCAGCAAATATTTAGCTTTTATTAGGTACTATAACTACCGTTTAGGAAAATTGTAATTCGCATATACAGTTTCCCCCAATCATATTGTTATTCGCATGATTTGTATAATTCGTCTGATTTGTATAAATCCAGAATTTTGTATATGCTTACCCTAGTTATTTGTATAAGATCTATGAAAAAATCATAATAAATTACCTTGTTTGTATATTGGCAAGCGAAATATACAAACAGAGTTCTAAAAAATTACTAAATGTATAAATACAGAATTTATATATACTTACTCTATTNGTATAATTCATCTGATTTGTATAAATCCAGAATTTTGTATATGCTTACCCTAGTTATTTGTATACGATCTATGAAAAAATCATAATAAATTACCCTGTTTGTATATTGGCAAGCGAAATATACAAACAGAGTTCTGAAAAATTACTAAATGTATAAATACAGAATTTGTATATACTTACTCTATTTGTATATTCATATGCGAAATATACAAATGGATAGATATATACAAACCACAGCCTCCATAGCACAAAACTATAGCTATGAAACGCAATTATCAAAACTATAGCTATAAAGCCTTATTATATCTATTAAGTTTGTCATTTCTAAATCTCTATATATATATCGTATATATCCTATGTATGTCATATGCACCAATAATATATACGTGACATATGTATGGTATATCCAAGTGACAAAATGGCAAAGCTAATATAAGAGGGTATAGGACGAGAAAAAGAGAAAGAACACATAAATGAAAAATATTGGTGGCAATAATTCTATACACCCTAAATCCTAATAGTTAAAATACTACTTTACCTCAATAAAGTAGTGAATCTATGGATGAAGGTTTCATTTATAAACATTATAAAGTAGAAAACTAAAAAAAAAAAAAGGTTCAGATAATGGTTTGATAAATTGTGAAGTCAACTACTCAATATATTCATTCCTTAAAGTACACATTGATGTTAAATGAGCAATTCTTCATCCTCTTATTACAAAATTAATCTATCTCTGAGTCTCTAGTTCGTTACTTTCTGCTATTGACCTTCTTCCTCTGTCATTGCTATTGGATATCGACGTAAGAGATACTGGACCAGGTGCGATAGGAAGAGAATTCTCGATTCCTTCTTCAATAATATTATTAATCCCTTTATATTGAACCACAAAAATCTCAATCCTCCTTAATGCAATCCTCATAGTATCATCATCCATATTAGCAAAACAAACCCTAAACCAACCAGGCTCACAACAATGAAAAGAACAACCTGGTGAAACATTAAGTTTAACATCATTAATAATCATTCTCCATAGTTCAATTTCACTTTCAAATGTATTTTCCTTAAGTAAACTTCTCAAATCCATCCAACAAAAAAGCCCAGCGTTACTCTCCAACGTGTTAATTCCAATTTTTTCAAGTCCCTTAGTAAACACCCCATGCCTTTTCTCCAACCTTTCACGACTCTCGACAACGAATTTCTCGATAAACGTATCATCTAACAACATGTTAGATATTAAATACTGCGTTTGCGTCGATACGAGCCCAAAACTCGACATTTTTCTAGCACATTTTGTTACAACATCATTGTACGAGTAAATAATTCCGACTCTAAATCCGGGAAACCCTAAATCCTTCGATAGACTATACACGATGTGTATTAAATCGAGGTTGCATTCAACATTTTCGCTTATTATAACTTCGGAAATACTGATGAATTTGGGCTCGTTGAAGACCGTGGCCGCGTAAATTTCGTCGCATACGAGGTGTATATTTTTATCGTTGATGAACCTTATTGTATCTTTTAATGTTTCCATGTCTAAAATTGTGCCTAATGGATTTGATGGATTGTTTAAAAGTAAGCCTTTTATTGTGATATTGGATTCTTGAGCTTTGTTGTATGCATCTTCTAAGGCTTTTTTTGTGACTTTGAAATTGTTGGAGCTTTCACAAATGATGGGAAAAAGTTGTACACCAGTTCTCCAACTCAAATCTCTATCAAATCTGCAAATTAAATATTTGGAAATACTTTAGTAAGAATTAGAAATATTTGTCAAGAATCTAGTAACAAAACAGTTACTTGATCCAATAATTTGAAGAAAAACAACATAAATTTGGATAAGAGAAT
This sequence comes from Solanum stenotomum, assembly GCF_019186545.1. Taxonomy (NCBI): domain Eukaryota; kingdom Viridiplantae; phylum Streptophyta; class Magnoliopsida; order Solanales; family Solanaceae; genus Solanum; species Solanum stenotomum. The sequence goes on from NC_064285.1 coordinate 6,399,924, forward strand.
GTTGTGAATGGGGAATTTTAGTACATAGCTCAATTTGTTGACTATTTGAACTTTCACCTTATTGGTGATCGATAGTTCAATTCTCCTCGTAATCCCCCCCTCCCCCATTTTCCCTTTCCATACCCCTAATTTTTTTCCAAAAAGAATGTTGTCAATATTTTATAAAATTAGAAAAAACAAAAAGTTACCAACCAAATTAAGATGTAGAAAATATTATTTTTTACCATACGATAATTTCCAATATTAATTCGTAGTTTCATACTCCCTCGATCCCTATTTACTTGTTCATTTTTTACTTGATACACCTATTTAGAAAATAATAATTGATATAATGAGTTTACTATTTTACCCCTATAAATTGATAGAATTCCAAAATCAATTTACTCATTAAAAAGGTTCTACCTTTTTCAAAAACATTAACTCTCTAAATAAATTGAGGGTATAATAGATAAAAAAAATATTGTCTTTTCTTGATTTGTCAAAAATGACAAATAAAAGGGAACAAATAAAAATTCAAAATTGGACAAGTAAAAAGGAACAGAGGACTTGGCTTATTCACAATATATATGATTTTTGTGATCTTTACTTTATTGTATTTTACTTTTATGGTTGCAAAAATTAGGGTTTGAGGTGAATAAATCAACTATAATAGATCTCTATATCATAATAATATATTCATAATTGTTTGACACACACCCACCACAACGATCACGTATAGTTTCTAAGGAGGTTCGATTTTATGTCCCCTATTTCTTTTTTTGAATCTTAATATATAAGGTACGGATCAATATCAAATCACGATTTTAACTATAAGAAAAAGAAAAAAAATAGTTACCCAGGATAATAGGGAGTAGGAACAAGAAAAGCCTCTCCAGGATCAGCCAAGCAAAAGGCAAGTAATTCATGAGCCCCAGTTGCCCCTCCACTCATTACTATACGTTCTTCATCAAATTTGATTTTGTCTCCTCTCACTTTTGACATGAACCTTGCAACTGCCTGCACATATATATATACTTCTTTCGTTAATTGTTATATTTTATGTGTCTTAGTTTGACAGAATACGAAAATTTAAGAAAATAAGAACAAGACTTTTCGACTATAAAGGTAATAAAGGTACTCAAATGACATTTGAATGTTGTGGCAATCTGGTGCACCAAGTAATCTGTGTTAGTAGGGTTTGCAAATATTAGTGGTTAATTACTTTCAGTATAGCTTGAATTTGTAACCAATAGATCACACACACAAACAATTTTATTGTTGCTTGCCATGACTCACTCCTCTCTCTCTATATATATATATATAACAACCTAAAAAGGAAACTGAGACAAATTGAAACGAAGGGAGTAAGAGTTTCGGTGTTTTTAGGTTTAAGTTCTTACCCTTCGAAATTCTGGCAAACCATGATAGTCTTGATAAATTGCAATTTCCTTGAATTCTTCACAGCCTCCAGCAGTGCAAATGGAGGATTTTTGATTGTTCACCACCCATTCTTGAATTAAATCAAAGCAAAGCTACAAGAACATAAAATAAAAATAAAAACATTAATTGCAATATTTAACTAGCTAGCACAACGTTTTTTTCTTTCTCAGATGGTTATTCAAGTAATACTAATAATTATTCAGATAATTAAGTCACTTTCTTTATTGAAAAAAGTTGAAATAAAAATGAAATATAACTTTCTGAGATACCTATTAGTTGATCAGTGATAGAAACCAACCCTAACTTTGACACAAACCAAAAGTTTCTTTGGAGCTTGTGGTGGTTTTAATAAGTACTCCATCTGTCTCAATTTATACGACTCATTTTCATTTTTAGTACTTCATCCCAAAAAGAATGACAGCAATTTAACTGTAAAATACTCATTTTACCCTTAATGAAATGATTTGTAGTCACTCAAACATATATCACTTATTTCAGACTATAAGTTTCAAAACTCTTTCTTTCTTTCTTAAACTCCGTATCAAGTCAAACTAACTCATATAAAATAGAACAGATGTAGTAGATGGAGAAAATGAACACTAATTAAATGCATATATATGTTGATAATAATATAATTAAAAATATTTTCATGTTGTTACCTGATTTTCTGCAAGACCCATTTGAATAACCCCATTAGGATTTTGTGTTGGATGGAAAGGATCAATTTCATAAGCTTTCCATCCATCAAAATAAGCTGAGTTTTCTCCATGTCCATTATTGGTTGCTACCTTAGAAAGAAGCTCATTATTGATGTTTGAAATGAACCCCATTTACTAATTAATTCTCTTAAAGTTGATCTAATATGTATAATCCCTTAGTAAATAGTTTTTGAATTGTGGAATATTGAATATGTTATAAGTTTTAGTGATGTTCTATTTATAGTTGTTCAAAATCACTTAAATAAAGAAGTTTCCATGAAGTACAGTACCAAACTATTTTTTTTGAGATATTGTGGGCGGCTAATTACTAATATTATGTGTTAATACCGCACTACTTATGGACTGGATTATGGCCCCATATCTTTCCCTAATCTTCATTAGTTTAATTTAATCCATACCAAATACAACTACAATTCACTAGTGTATCTATCATATTCCTTTCCGTATTTTTATTTGTCCAGTTTAAAAAATTAAGAGATAATTTATTATTTAATTTCTAATTTACTCTTATTAAATATTAACTATAGTTATTTGCCAAAACATAGAATTTTTTTCTTATTCAAGGATAGTATAGTAAAACTGTCATTCTGTTTGTTGTTCATCGAGGGGAGGGGGGTGTACTAAGTCAATATATACTATAGATAAGTAAAATGGACGGAGGAAGTAGTATAATCATTATCCCTCCATCCAAATTTAAGTGACAGTGTTTGACTAGGCACGAAAAAAGACAGACTTTTGAAAAGGAGATTTTTAAAGTTAATTATTTCTATTTCAAATTACTATAGAAGAATAATATTTTTTTGAATGGACTGTAATAAAAGTTCTTTTTTTGTTTTCGTCCGGTATTGTTTAGTATCTACGGGTAAAACTCTCCTAACAAAGGTAATTCCATACTCTTGGGGGCTCGAATCGAGACCTCTGATTAAAAATAAGGAGTACTTATCACTCCACTATAATCCTTGTCGGTACTATATCATCCTTAATAATTTATTATTAAGTCATTTAAATATTAAAAAATAAATATTAATACTTAATAATAAGGGTAAACAAATACTATAAAATAATAAATCATCTCTTAATTTTTTAAACTGAACAAATAAAATGGACATCTATTTTAATTTGGTACGAAACAAATTAAATAAAAATGAACTGAAGGAGTAATTTACATACGTATTGAATGATCATACTCAAATATAGAAAAAGGGTTTTCCAATTAATAATTAGGAGCAGAGCTAAAGTATCAACTACGAATTCCGCTTTTTATTCTAACTTAAAAATTTATTAGGCATGCATAAATTGTTATCTTAGGCATTATTGGAGTACTTTTTTTGGAGCATAATTTTCTTATTTTCTTTCTTTTTTGGGCCATACAAAGAATATTGTGGACTGGGTCTCCCTTAGGTCTACTTAAATTAAATGTGCCGTCAACGTTAACTAACGTCAACACGCTTATCATTAAACAAGAGTACTATTGAATGGAAAAAAAACATTAAGGGTGTGTTCGGTACCCAAAAAAATGTTTTTCATGAAAAATAAGTATTTTTTTTTGTGTTCGGTGTGTAAGTAAAAAATATTATCCTAATAGTATTGTATCTAATTTAGATAAATGTTATATGAGAGATTCGGGTGGGTAAAGACAATATTAGAAATGTCAAATAAGCGAGTTGAGTTGAATTTGGACGGGCTTTAATAAGCTGAAATGCATATTGGTATCCAATCCAGTACTATTCTACTCCCTTAGTTCATTTTTACTTGTCACACTTGAATTTGCCATACTGTAATTAATTGATGTTTAATTGGATTGAAAAATGATTTGAGAAAGAAATAATTAATATTAAAAGTAAAACATGAAAAAATAATCATCTTTTCTTAATGCTAAAATTGACAAATAAAATTGAAAATTTATTTTTAACATAGTGAACTTGGAGTATCAAATAATGTTCCATAGTTATATTAGATCATGCCACATCATCATAAACTAGTGTTGTTATTGATTGCCCTAATGATGATGTGCTCTACTTATACTCGAGTGCAATCCAAAAATTAAAAGAAAGTTGTCAAAAATTAGTCAAACGATTTACAATAATTTATTTTTTTCTTGATTTGGTATTCAATATTTATATAAAAGTCTGACTAATTCAGATTCATGTTGCGTAAGATCCCATTCGAAAGGAAGCATTCTCTATCAAAAAATAATTTATGCCAAAATTCGAATTTGATGCCCCTGATTAGAAGATGCACATTAAAGACGTTTTTATCGTTTAGTTATTGATAAAGACAATATAATATATTATTTAATTAATTTCCACACGCTTGTGTGCTGTTATTGATGTCCCTTCACTACCAAATCTTTTGCCGGTGATGGCGTTACAAGGAGATGGAGTGTGAAAATACTATTCACTAAGAGTGTATTTGGTATGAAGGTGTTTTCCAATTTTTTCATGTTTGGTTGGGTTAAATGTTTTGGAAAATGTTTTCCAAATCAACTCATTTTCCTCAAATTTAAGGAAAATGACTTCCTTTCAAAACTTAAAGAAAACATTTTCCAAAACTCTCTTCCAACTTCCAATAAAAAAAAAAATTATTGAAAAAATCAATATATTTGGTCCCTACCCTCAAACCAGCCCCCCAACCACCACCCCCAAAAAAAAAAAATTCAATAATTATTTTCTACTCTAGTAAAAATAAAAGAATTTTTTCAAAAACATTTTTCATTCATAAATCAAACACTAAATTTTTTTTTCAGAAAATATTTTCTACTCACCAACTAAACATGAGAAAATAAGTCAAAAATCAACTTGTTTTCCAAGAAAACATTTTCCATGAAAAACATTTTCCTTCATACCAAACACACCCTAACTCTCACAATTTTGTATAATTAGGATATTTATATTTGATTAGTTATATGTAACCTAGAATCTTAGCTAGCTTGATTTTTGCATATATCAAAATAAATATTACTTGAAGAAAATAATTAGAAAAATAGTTGAAAGATATTTTTTAAAAAATAAAGTCTCACATCGAAACTTTAAATTTGAGTAGTTAGTTAAATAGATTTGGATGCTAGAAACTTAATAATATAATTAAATGTAAAATTAAATATGTAGTTATAGTGAGAAGTATTAGTGAATATTTTCGAACGTCTAAAGGAAAAAGTATTGTTATGTAAATTATGATACATAGATGGAGAGAAGTATATAATGGGTCTTCGATCAGCCTCATAATCAAAACTTTGTATAAAAAATAAAATGTTGGTAACACTTCTATATTTTATCGAAGGCTTTAAGTTATGTACATTAACATAGTACTAAAGATATTAGATAGTATTATAAAATAGTATAATATCGCTCGAACCATTCAACCCTTATGTTTGGCCATTTTTTGACACATAAATATCTTACAAAGGCCACATGTTGTAATGATTTAGGTCATACTTTTCAAGTGTTATTAATTAAGGGCCTAATTTGCTGCAATTTTTTTTTTGGTAACTGTAAACTTTATTATCAGATATATCAATATGTACAAAAAAATTTTGAAATTCTGGATATGAACATAGTCCTAATCTCAGAGTTTGTGCTACTACCTTACGACTAAACTACAATTCTATGGATAGATTGCAAATTGATACTTCACAAAGTTAAATGTATTTTGTGGAAAATACTAAATATAGTCAAATGTCAAATCTAAAAATATGCTTGACAAATTGTATGTCTAATTAGGAATTAGCAAGTATATAAATGTCTTTTTGGAGATATTTGGAAGATGCAATTCTTGAGAAATGAGGAACAAGAAGGTTTCATCCACTTTAATTTACTAATTAACAGTCTGTTTGAATTGACTTATAATTTTAAGTAATAAACATTTTTACGGTGTTTGGATAAAATATAAAAAAAAAAATTTAAGCACTTGATTTTAAGTCAAAATAATAAAAATAAGTCAAGAGTCAATCCAAACAGACTCTAAGTTGGATTTTGCATTTTCGACTAATTTCTTGCAATAGGTTTATGGTCTATTATATGGAAGAAGTAAAAATTATCTTGAAGCCATTGTTTCCTTCTTTAAAATTTTCTTGCAATATATATATATATATATATTCTAACATGTCCAATTTGTGTCTCATATTTTAAGTTTTTAACTTACAAAAATACAACGAAGGAAATTAAAATTGACTATTAACCAAATCCTAAAAGGGGGGATAACTAGGGAGCATGCATGTGATTCACGATAGGAAAATCTTGTTACATTATCTAGTGAAGTGGCGTGATAAATATTCTTTCATTTTTAACTAAAATTTTGAATTCAAACCTTGTAAATGAAATTGTTTCTGAGATGAAACACTTTACCCTAAAGTAAATTTTTTAGCGTGAATTTAAATTAATCGACTTTTAAAATGAATGTCAGGATGAAAACAAGAAAAAAAAAAAGAGGCCAATGTGTTACGCATGCAACTAGTCATGTTTTATTGGAGAAAAATGGAGAAGGTGAATTGAATTTGATGAGAAGAGAACTGATTAAATGTATACGTATTAATGAGTTTGGTAGAAAGAAAGAGAAAAAGAAAGTCACACGTATCATTCTTTTTTATCCTCTAGCAAGTTTAGATTAAATGTACACATATAATTAATTGAACCTTTTATTATTTATTATTGGGATAAGGGTCTGAAAAATATCCCAACTTTGCCCGAATTTGTTATTGCGATACTAAACTTTCATGAGGATCTATTACCTCCCTAGACTATTTAATACCGTATTTTAAACATATATATTTACCCACGTGGACGTAAAAAATAATGCAAAATTATAAATAGTAATGTGGCCACGTGGGCACATATATACCTTTAAAATACACTATTAAATAGTTCAGGGGGTAAAAAATACGGTATTAAATAGTCTAGGGAGGTAATAGGTCCTCATGAAAGTTTAGTATCACAACAGCAAATTCGATCAAAGTTTGAGGTATTTTTCGGACCCTTATTCCTTTATTATTTATTATTCTCTTTGACAAAGTCAATGTTTTAGATTTCACCCACACCGTCCACTTTATGAAATTAGTTTATTATATTTTGGAGAATATACTATATATATAGTAGTGAGAGAATACATAACATCACTAATGCAAAAAATTAGCTAAGTGGTGTTTTTTCCGTTTTATTTTATTTCAAAATAAGTGATTATGGAATAAAAAGATATTTATGATTTTCTATCAATTTTATTCTTTTATTTAAATAAAGAGATTTTTACATAACTAGCAAGAACTACATCGTTTTTTTTAAGGTACGTATTGGTTAGTTGGATAACAATACATTTCATTTTCTATGAATGAGTGATTTTCTCTAATGACATGTCCAAACTAAAAACACTACTTACTTTAAAATGGAGGAAGTACTAATTAGTTATTACTTCATCATCTCAAATTATCTGTCGCGTTTCTTTTTTTTCATGCCTCTTAAGTCTTAAGAAAATATTACTTAGGAACAATTTTAACTATCTTACTTTTATTTATGTCTTAAGATATATAATTTCTTCTTATTGAATATTTATTCAATTTATTTGTGGGTCATCACCTCATAATTGAAATATTTATAATATTCAAGAATAATTACTACTAAGGATAAAATAGAAAAAAATAAATAATTTAAGATAACTATTTTTAAAAATTTCGAGTAAGACAGAAGAGTAGTATCTAAGTAGCTTACGCAGAATGATGGCCAAAATATTTGTCAAAGTTTCGTTCAAATTAAACATTATGGCGCTGAAAAGAGGGAGTTAGAAAGAAATTTGTGAAAGTTATTAGTTATAAATAACTCCAAATCATTTGTGCACGACTAAAATATGGCGTGCCTCCAATTAATTAAGTCAAATATCATGATCCAAAATTTGAAAATTATGGTTTACTTTCATAATTTACTCATGGTTACATTGTGATTGTGATGTTTGATCAAAGATCAATATAGTCATTTATGGACATGATTAAGTTAATTAATATAGTATATTAAGGGATAGTAAATGAGCAATATGGATCAAATTTGTTGAATGGGTCAATATGGATTCAATAAAGGGAAAATCACTATACAATATACATTACTAAAAATAAGGATACTTTTTCTTATTTTTCATAATATAACAAGATTTACCAAACATAACAAATTTAGGAAAAAATTAACTTGTACACAACCCTTCCCTCCTTCTTTACGGTTAAACTCCATTATTAATTAGTAAAGGAGTTTGAAGTTCAAGTTTGAAAATTAATTTATCACAAACGAATTTCATTTTGATATATCAAAAGAACTAGAACGTCAAAGGAGTTTGAATATGAAATTTGTGGCTAATTGGAAAAGATTTGAGCTAGTTTTAGACTGAACTTCAATCCTAGATCGTTGAAGTTTGAAGCAATAATCAAGTGCATTGAACTTGTATGAATACAATATAAAATTATATATAATGTTGGTGTATTTGTATTAAATTTTCAAAAACTAATATGAACTATATATAAAATTTTAGGGAAAAGGGTCTGAAAAATATCTCAACTTTGGTCGGAATTGCTGTTACGATACCAAACTTTAATGAAGACCTATTACCCCTAGACTATTTAATACCGTATTTTAAACATATATATTTATCCATACTCAATTTATGTTAGTTGAGTGTGTCACACGGGCGTTTTAATTCATTAAATTAATTAAATTAGTCATTTCGTTTCCTTTAATAAACATATTTGAAAAAGTCAAAAAAATGGGAAATCAATAGTCACTTCACTGTCACTCCGTCTCTTTCCCAAAACTCTCTTTCACTTCATTGTCAAAAATAATTTTTTTTAGAAATCAAGGAAAGAAATTAGAAGCCGTAAATAACAATAGAACAAATAAGACCAAGAAAAAAATAAATTTTTTAGGCCAATCATTAAATGCCACGTATCAATACAGGGATTAAATTATATCTATTTCTTTTTACCTATAATTCTAATTCATTTTACAACCCTTTGTCCTTCGCTGGAAATTATTTTCTAAATCCAAAAGACCACCATTGAAGGGCCAGGTAAGCTTTGTAGGGAACAAATTATTTTCTTTAATTTCAGATCCAGTGCCCTACGCGCCTATGCGTCATGTTTTCACGCACTTGACCAATTGAGCAGATAGATATGTTTAAAATACTGTATTAAATAGTCTAGGGAGTAATAGGTCCTCATTAAAGTTTGATATCGTAACAGCAATTCCAACCAAAGTTAGGATATTTTTCAGACCCTTTTCCCTAAAATTTATATGGTTATATAAATATTTCATACAAATTATACATATCTTTTATACATAAATCCTGAGCAAGATTCGGTGAGTGGTTTTTTCAGAAATCTAACATGAATTTTATAGAACATTTATATAATTATATACATATTTCATATTGATTCTATACAGTTTTCACAAACAAAAATTATAGGCGAAATCTAAGCATTGAGGTTTTATTTTATCTGCCAACGAGGCAAAGACTGCTCCACAAATTTTCCATACCCATTTTATATAGTCTTCATGCACGAAAAATGTGGACAAAAGTTGAGCCTGGAGTGAAATTTCATATATATTTTTTATCAAAAAAAAAAATCTTATTATGTTTGGTAAACGAAAATCTCATGATACATTTGATAAAGTAAAAATTACTTGGATGAGTACCTTTTAATATATAATTAATGATTTTAGCGATATTTTTTATTTATTACCATTTATAGCAATACATAACAATACTATGTTAAATTTGCAATATGTATTAAAAGTGAATTATGTATGCAATATATATATACATGTATTATAACTGTTTTTTTTTAAAAAAAAATTAGGAAAAATTACTGAATTACACGTCTTATGTTTCCCTTATTTCTGATATTCCCTTCTATTTCTAAAATCCCTTATTTCTCTCCTAGTTCTAAATTATTTTATAATGTATCCGAGCTAGTTTTTAATGTATCTGAGCTACATATTATGTATCTGGTTTATTTTATAATGTATCTTAGCTACATAGTATGTATCCGGCTTATTTTACTTTTTCAGGGATTAATGTAATTACAAACTAAATAGGGATAGATTGTAATTTCATATTAAAACTATGTGATTCCTAAAATTTATACTAAAAATTATGCTTGTTTGGTAAGAAATTGACACATTGTATTATAAGTGTATTAAAATGAGTGATAAATGTATTATCCATCAATAAAACTTGTATTATATGTGAATAATAAATTGTCCTTTTTAATATGTATTAAAACTGTATTATAAATGTATTAAAAGTGATCAAGTGGGAAAAAATGTTATTGCTATAAATGATGAATATTTTTTTTAATATAGTATATTTATGTAAGTTTCCCTTTGATACATATTTAATTCATACGTTAGATTGAGTTACGTCAAAAATGTTGGGCTCATATTTTATCATCTGAGAAAGTCCATATGCCAATTCAGGCCCATCTTGTCGTCCCAAAGATTGAGAGAATAAATATCTTAAATAGTCACTTAATTAGTAAAATTGGTTAATTAGTTAGGTGACTAAAAATTAGTAAAATTAGTTAATTAGTTAAGTGACTAATATTTTTTATTCTTCTTTTTATCAATAAAGTCAATCAACTTATATCGTATTTTCCGAAAAGATAAACCTGACTAAAAAATGAGTTTTCTGACTGTCTCCATGGAAATATACTTTGACAGGCCCAATAGAATTTTTAAAAATTGACCCAACACAAAAAACCACCAATAGTGTTGGGCTTCAGCTGGTCATTCAGTGCAAAATATTTTATATGCACTTCTAATTATTGTTATTTTTAACAATCAACTATAATCTTGTAGTCTTTAGTATTTTGCTCCCAATATGATGGAGATAGTTTGAATATAAAAAAGTCAATGCATTGTAATCTTTGATGCCTATTTTTTTTGTTTTTGGTATAATTTGTGTGCAATAGATGTCTAACTAAGATATATCAATGTATAATGTTTATACACTAATTATATACTTGTTTCGTTTTAATTTATTTGATCTATTTTGACTTGACGCAAAGATTTAAATAAATAGGGAAAAAGACTATCAAATCTTGTGGTCTTAAATTAACAATATGTCAAATTACCAAAATACCCTTTAATCTTCTGATCTTAGACATGTTATATGAAAAAAGTGAAATTTAAAAAAATGCTAAAAGTGGAGAGGCTTATTCTTTTTGAAACAAAGTAAAGAGGAAAATAAGTCGAATAAATTGAAACAGAGAAAATATAAATAGATTATTGAATATATACATGATTTACTATATATACACTTTATATATACCCTTTTATACCATATATATATGTTTATATAAATGCTATATCTACTATATACATTGTTATCAATAGATTTTTCATTTTTTATACAATATATATATATATATATATATATATCAACAATTTTTTTTTTTATATACACATCATATATATTGAGAGGTGAGTTGAACTTGCCAAAATCTCCATTCATGCAGTTGCATAGCCTATAGTTGCAAGGTTATCTAGAAAAAATAAGCAGGGATTGAAGAAGAAGAGAAATTATTAAGCTTATTTAAAGGTTTATAAGGCAATGCTAGGCTATTAAATTTAGGGAATTTTACACAAATCTCATAGTATTAAGATTTAAGAGCTAATTACATCTTATTTCTATGCTTTTTTAAATTATAAAAATTCCTTAAATTTGGCGAAATCTGGATACATCGCAAAATGTTTCTGATACATAACGTCTCGATTTCGAATACATCACTCAACGTGCTGATACATTACGTACATCTCGATACATCGCGTAAAGTGATGCATCCGAAAAATAAGAGAGGGTAGAAATTTTGTAATTTTTTTCAAATGGTAATTTTTTTTTAGAGAATATAGTAAAATAAGTTGTGTATTTCGATAATTTCTTCTTAAATTTACGATGATCACACCATATCTTTATATTTTTGACGTGATACACATATATAAGACACGTACACTAAATTAGGCGCTCCTAAATGTATTGGCCAGTGGATTATAGCTTCTTCTTTTTTTTCACAAAAATAAAAAAGGAAAAAAAATCAATTCCAGATATTAAAAAAATACTTAATTTCTACCCTTTGGATTAATCTTTAGATTTTATGTAAATTAAACTATGTGGTAAAAATCTACTAATCTTTTTCTCAAATGATAGTCAAATAAATAAATAGGCATGAAAGGATAATTTCGTATGTAAATTTCTTTTAATTTTTTCCCCCTTAAATTAAGTTTGTAGGGTACCAAGTGCCCTTGTTTGATTGTTTGTCTCAGCTTATTATGAGTTGGATAAATTAATAGTAAATTTAATTTATCCTCTACATTTTTAAGGGAATAAAAAAATAACCTTCATTTCTTGAATGAGAACAACAATTCATTTAATGTGGAAACGTAATACATCCCTCCGTCTCCTGGTAGTTGTCACGATTTTCTTTTTTAGAGTCACATGATAAGAACTTTGACTAACATGTTACATATTATGTATTTTTTTTCATCATATTGATATGCAAAAAAATGTAATTTATAGTATTTTTCGTATAATTTTTGAATATTTAATTTTTTTGTTTAAAATATCAAATTAATATAATCTAATTTAATTTTAAAAATTAATCAAATTGACATTTGAAAAGCACATCATAACAATTAAAAAGTGACGGAGGAAATACCCCCAACCTCTTGAATTAGACTGATAAATATTTGGGTCAAAGTCAATGAGAAGAAAAAACAAAGCTACTAAAAAATATAATAAGTCAAAAAAATCCATTTTTGAAGAAATTTTTTTGGTGCTACAAAAGAAGTAGTAATTCTTTATATTTTTTTTTCATTTTAGTTTAGGTTAATAGTAGATTATTTTAAGGGTCCTCTGAAATGCTTATAATTCTGGATGGTTTATTGCATATTGAATTTATTTCCTTAAATTTTGAGATTGATATCTTCATGAGATAAAGAATAAAGATTTGTGTATATCCATTTTTTTCATATCTGACCATTTTTGTGTGGTAAATATATTTTTATTGTAATATTAAATTTAAAATACATATTTCAAAATTAGAAAAATGTCCGAGTCTTTCCTAACAAAAGTATTTATTTTCCCAATAAAACTCATTCACTTTTAGAAAAATGTTAAATTGAAAATATTATGGCACCCTAAAATCTAGGTTTAATAAAAATTCTAGATCTTGAACACATCCTATCAGAGCAAGTAAAAATATACTAATTACTATAAACATTTATCCTTATGTTACCATTAAAAGAAAATACTTTAAAAATGATTTTCTTTTCATAAACTTTTTAAACTTTATCGAAAAATATGATTGAAAGAATCATCATTTTGTTCCAAAGAGGATTAGGAGGCATCATTTCACCAATATATTTTTATCAGTTATTTGGTTGGTAAAAATGGATAAACAAGAATATATAAGATATTCAGCGTGCGATACTCATATAATAAGTGGTATTTATCATTCATTAATCCACCCTCGATATACTAAGTAAAAGGGCTGATCCAACTACAGAACAAATACATACATAAATATAAAAAATATCTCAGAGAGCGTCCGCTCTAAAAAACCGCCCTCCTACATTCTTTCCTTTACAAACTTTATAGTAAAAAATGATGTATTCTATCAAAGAATATCTTTCACTCGAAGTGCTATGAATAGAAAAATCAATCAAAGGTGGGGAATTATTTTATCGACTAATAGTGATCAAATCGACATTACTAAATCACACCTTACCATATCCGTAGATATTTAATGAGATTAATTATCTTATTTTCTATATCGAATATCTAATTCCATCATTTTAATCAAATAATCTTAAATTGAATTAGTATTCACAAGTCACAAGTGAGTCTAGAGGCGGAGCTAGGTTGGGGTTCGTGGATTCGGACGAACCCACTAGCTTTTCCATAGATCCTGTATTTGTATTAAAAATTTAATAAATATATATGTATATTAACTTGTAAACCCCCTAATAAAATTGATTGACAACTTAGTGATAAGAAAGGGTGGTGAAAATACTTTTCATAGTATTGTTGTGTGTTCGAACCCCACTACTAACAAAAATAAGGAAGCATGTTTTGCGATCCCCCAAACCCCGACAAAAATACAAAACCCCTAAACTCCTAATCCTGGCTCCGTCTATGTCTCTGGTCACAACTAAACAAAATAATGTTCTATGTCTCTGGTCACAACTAAACAAAATAATATATTCTCACATTTTATCTCGAGATTAATATCCCGACAAAAATACAACAGCCTCCTAATCTTATCTATGTCTCTGGTCACAACTAAACAAAATAATATTCCATGTCTCTGGTCACAACTAAACAAAATAATATAATCTCACATTTTATCTCGAGATTAATATCCCGACAAAAATACAACAACCTCCTAATCCTGGCTTTGTCTCTTGTAACAAGTAACAAGTAACGAAATAATATAATCTCACACTTTATCTCGAGATTAATATCCCGACAAAATATTTTATCTCGAGATTAATATCCTGACAAAAATACAACAACCTCCTAATCATGGTTGTCTCTTGTAACAACTAACGAAACAATATAGTCTCACATTTTATCTCGAGATTAATATCCCGACAAAAATACTATATCTCTGGTCACAACTAAACGAAATAATATAATATCACATTTTATCTCGAGATTAATATCCCGACAAAAATACAACAACCTCCTAATCCTAGCTCTGTCTCTTGTCACAACTAAACGATATAATATAATCTCGCATTTTATCTCGAGATCAATATCCCGACAAAAATACAACAGTTGTGGTAGCAGCAGCTACATTTTCTAACAGTAGATAATGCAACGTGGATAGTATTTTTTACAACGTGTCAAGTGGATTAAGCTGATGACAACCGCACCCGAATATCCCACCGACGCCAAATACCTCAATTCTACTTTACCCATTTTCCCGAAAAGTATAAATACCTCTCATTCTTCACCTTCCAATTTTTCCTTGCCCTAAAAACTCCCCCTTTTCTCTTCAGCCGCAACACTTTACTTTCATCTATAGTACATAAATTATCCATTTTTTCCCTCTCAAATCGCCTTAAATCAGCTCAATTTTGCTTTTTCACGGCTGAAATCTGTTCAATTTGAAGTTTTTTCGACGAAAAATGATGAGTTTGAGAGTTTTTGTGAGGGTTTTGTTTGGTGGAGTGCAGTGAGGTGATGGAAGCTTTGAAAGGACCTGTTTTGGTTGATGTGGATGTGTCTAAGCTTATGGGATCGGAAAGTTTTAGTGGCGGTGCTCGGAAATTGGAGAGGCCTTCTGTTGCTATTGCGCCTTCTATTGATAGGATCAGTGGTTCAGTCAGACGAAAAGGTATCCTTTCCTCCCTTTTTAAAATTTTTGGCCGGATTTAACTTATATACCTGTCACTATTAAGAGATTTTTACACTGTTTGTCTGGTACGGCCGGTTTACCTTATACTGGGTCACCTCCCATCAATTCTAGGTTGATTGTGTAAAAAAGAGAAAAGTTCCTTTTTGGGGTTGAATATGGCTATTTTGCTCTTTACCAGTAGGAACTGAGAGTTTTTTTTTTTTGTCATAAAAGTTAGCTTTGGTTGTTATGTACAGTCTAGGGAGGTTTAGTGTAGTGTACGATTTTATGGGTAGATAGATGTTATAAATTACTGATAACCTTTGGATATTCTCTTGAACTAACTGAGATTGCTAAAGACGGTTAGTGGCAAGTTAAGATGCTGAAGTTTCTTGAGATGATTTTTACTGTTGATATACCCAGTCTTTAAGGGAAAATTGTTTTTATCTGAATGATGTTACTTAGTATTAGTAGCTGGATACGGTCAACTATCTCAAAAAAGAAGTCTGGGTACAGTGTACACGGTTGTGGAAGTTACTAACTGGACAATTATGCAGTTCATCACAGGACAGTATGAACTTACAAATGGGAAAGGTGATTTTCTAGTAAAAAGATGTCATACGTGTTCTTAGAACGGTTTACGTTGTTTCTAATTCTCGGAAACCATTGAACATGTATATGTGTTGTTTTGGTATTTCTTCTGCAACACTAAAGCAGGTAAATGTACAGACCTGAAAACATGTTAAGCTGTACTGCTAGTGTTGCATCCTATTTAACTCTCTATCCCAAATATGGTTATGTGAGATGTGATTTGTGCTGTTAAAACCTCAGAGCTAGCTTTTTGGAGTAAGATGCCCCAGAATGAATTTGCTGGTCAGCAATCCAGCCATCATGTTGAGGATGCTTTAGAAGACCACAGTGTTGGGAAGTCAAATACTATTCTTCCGCTGACGCTTGGGCTAGAGGCTGCACAGACACATCGGAACTGTGGGAAAGTGGGGAGAAATAGTACTTCTAATTCTAAGAGATCAAGGATAATGCAGATGGATGCTTCTGTAAATAAAACCGGTGAAGACGGAAAAGGCATTTCTACTGAGATTTCCGCAAATCTTACAAATTACAAAAATGGAGGTAATACCAATTATGTATGTATGTTCTTCAATATAGTTATACAGCCTTAGCTTTAGTTATGATTGGCATTCACAGATGACACTGGAAATGCCTATGGTTCATGTATCTTGGTTTGATTTCAAATATGTCTCCTAGTTGATGATATTTTTTGGTCAAAATCTACTCCATTATAGTGCTTCCCTGAAACACATATGGGTCAATAGCTTGCAACAGAAATCATGTGTCCAGTATTTTCAGTGGGAACCTATTTGGATAGAGCTATTATTCCTCGGCTTTTCCTTTTTCGTTTTTCCTTCAATAATGCGTTTTCAGGATTCACAGTGGCATGGAACAGGCTGAGCTCATGGTTTTATTGTTTCTGAACATCACTATAGTCCTATGATGCCTTGTGTTAGTTATGCTTGAAAACTTTAAAGAAAGCAACACCTTAGTTTGAGAAAATAAGATTCCAAAAGTTTCCCTTTCAAAAAGTGCTCTTCTTTCTGATTAAGTTGGAATTAGTTTGAGAAGAAGGCCATTGGACGCTTCCCCCATGCCATTACCTCACTTCTCTATAGGCTCCCCAATACTTTGTTCGTTACGGAAATGGTACACTTCTTTATCTGGGGATCATATATCTTCAAAAGCATTGCTGGCAACCTAATCCTACTCGATTCAGAGTATATGCCCCTCATTGTACTAATCCTTGAAGAGTTGTATGGATAAAGCCACTTTTGAAGTCGGTACAGGTTGGATCATCTTAACAGACTGGTAACACTAATAAAATCCTGTGTGGATAGAATCCAGAATTTCAATGCCCCAGGAAAGACTCTCCAAATATATTATCAAATCAGAAACATCATAAGATGTAAACCTGTAAAGGTAGAATGTGGAATCCACTCTGCAATCTAGTTTTCATTGCATTTTTTCTTTGGGGGCAGCTTCAATTGTAGGTAGTGAATGTGCAAATGTGCTAACTTGCTGAGTTACTGTATATGCTGTTACCAATTAAGACTGTAGAAGCTAAATTTTATCTTCTATGACATTCAAGCTAAATTGCTTTCTGTTTCCAACTAGATATGTGGTTGTTGTGTTGCCTATGGATTCGGTTCTGACCTTCCTATGGAGCACATTGCTGATCAATCGGCTACGATATGTTGCTGATTGTATTTATCTGTCTTATAGGGATGTTTGAATCACCAGAACAGAAACTGCATTACTTGTTTAAAGAAGATTAAAATGTAATTGGAGTATGGCTTGTTTAAATGCTTCATGTGCTAAGAAGTAGTGGCGGAGCCAGAAATTCTGCCAAGGGTGTTCAAACTTTAAAAAAATCGATAATTTTTTTTTTTAGCGGAGTGGGTGCACAAAACATTTTTTTTACTGATGAGTGGGTGCAACCAAATTTGAAAATTAAATTACATATCACTTAGTAACTAAATCATACGGAAACTTAAAATTATAAAGCTATCAATGGTATAAATCAAAACTAATGGATAAAAGTCAACAAATTTTTGCTACTAGTTGAATATACTCCCTCTAGTTCATATTAAGTGAATTGTTGAGACTTTTTCCGTGATTCAAAATAACTGAATGTTTCAAAGTTCGAGAGAATTATCGAAACTTTTTTCCATATTTACCTTTTCTTTTAATAAATCCTTAACTATTTTACATTTTCTAAAAAAATAGTTTAGAAATAATCAAAAGTATAATAGTGGATAATAATCTTTAATTTTGTCTTTAAAAATAATTTTTTGAGATTGTGTTTTACCTAATAATTCACTTAATATAGATCGAAAATATATAGAAAACAATAAAATCTTAATTATTAGGTTAATCAATTTAAGGCTAGAAACATAAAGAAGATACGGGGCAGCTATTTCTGTGTTTTTTTTTGTTTAAAAAGAGATTGTGTTAAAAAAAGGCAACAAGTGAGGATCTTTATTTTTTGTTTAAAAAGAGAGTGTGTTAAAAAAACGCAGCAAGTGAGGATCGAACCACAAA
The DNA here is from genome assembly GCF_019186545.1 of Solanum stenotomum. Lineage (NCBI taxonomy): Eukaryota > Viridiplantae > Streptophyta > Magnoliopsida > Solanales > Solanaceae > Solanum > Solanum stenotomum. The sequence continues at coordinate 6,418,542 of NC_064285.1, forward strand.
CCTCATACACATAAATGAACACGCTTACCGCCAGACTAGCAGCCTTTGTTGTGTCTTAGGGTGTTCAATTAATTATATTTCCAGATATTAGACAGTATTCTACCTATATACACGGTATAATTTTCCGGCGAAGGGTGTTCGGCTGACCACCCTTTCATAGCTGTAGCTCTGCCCCCTGCTAAGAAGTAAGAAATATGATTCAGATGATTGTCTTATTTTGCAATTTCACAATCAACCCAATGAAAATTTGGACAAAGTATAGTACTTATTAAGCATTTTTCCGTCTTCTATTTTATAAGATATTAAAAGATAGATATTAAAGAAGTGATGGTATTAAATGATAAGTGGAGAGAAAGGGCCATTATCCACCGATTTTGAACCCGTGTGCCAACCGATATTTGGAGATTTCACAGTTATCTAAAAAGAAAAAGATCAACGAAGTATTTTGAAGGATATATGTTGGCCTACTTGATAAAAAAAAATGTCAGCCTAATTTCTCTAATCTCATTGGGGGGACATCCTGTCTGTACTCTGTTGAAATTGCTCCCCAGTACAAGTGAATAGAATATACTCTCAAAACATGGATACCACTTCGCAACAATGTCAAATTTGTGCTGGGAGTTGGAATCTTCTACTTGTAAGATTAAGTTGATGAAGGGCCTGCTTTAATATTTTGTACAGCATTTAATATGTACTTGGATTTGCATGCTATTAACCCTTGAAAGAGAGCGGGTTAATAATTTTCCGTACAGCGTTCATTCATTCCGTTACTATTTTTTTATGTGGTAGAAATATGTTTGAGCTATTCTATTCTCATAAGCATCTTTGAATTATCTGTTCTGTAGGGTATGTTTCTTAATGCATAGCTCTGTTTCAACGGTGCTGGTGACATGATATGTTTTTGTAATCTGTTCTTATTTTGTTAGAGAGGACTCAAATGCTTAAGCAAAGGCAGAATTCTAGTGGCAAGAGAAGTGATAAAAGAAATGGAAAAGTTACCAAAAGTAATTTCTCTTTAAAGAGTTTGGTTGGCTTCGGTTCAGCTGCTGGAGGAAGAAACTTTCTCGGTATGTGTTGTTCTATCTCTTCCAAACACTTATCAGAACAAAGTGAGCATACATGTTTGGTTTTTTAGTACCAGATTTACGACCAAAGAACTTTGTTTTTCCTTTTTAAATATTTTAAACCTGCATTATCCCATGAAAAATAAAAATCAAACTTCAGTTTTCAGTAATATGTTTTCGTATTTTGGTATTTCGGTACCGAAATATACACACTAATATACATACTATAATAGATATTATGTAATTATTAATATTATATCAAATATACTAACTACTAAGCCTTTTTAAACTTTATTTCCTTTTTTGCCCTTAGCAACTAGCAAGTTAGCATTAGGTTTTCATGTTTGCATTTCCGCCGCACTTTATCCTTCTCTTCCAAATTCCAATTCCAAATTCGACTTCCAGCCTCCAGAGTCCAGGCTCCAGCGACCGCCGACCAGCAACCAGCGATCGTGACCGCGACCAGCAATTTCAACTGCTGCGATTTCAGGTTTTCAGTTTCTAGTTCTAGGTATTTGATCGTACTTTTTGGATTCCATGCTTTCAACTATGAATTCCAGTAAAGAATCCATCTAAATTCAATGGCGACTACATCATCCTACCCAAAACCACCAGTGTTGCATACCAACACCTTTCAGATAACTCCAAGAAATGGATACCCATCACTGCCCATTCCATTTCCAGCACCCCCCTCTTCAATTCTAACTGCTGCGATTTCAAGTTTTCTTCTTCCATTTTCCTTTTTATCTTTTTGGTCTGATTTTCAATAAACTAATTAAGTGTGTGATAACGGAATTTAATAAACCGAGGTAACAGGGTATTAAGAAAATCGGCATGGGGTTCCGTACCTTATACTGTTAAAAGCAACTCTAAATTAACCGAACCAAATTACAACAAACCGAACCGAATTATCGGTTCGGTGTTCGGTACAACAGTTATTGAAAACTGAAAAAACCGAACCGCATTACCAAATGCCCTGCCCTACTTTACACTGTTAACTATAGTTGTTAAATTTCTTCCCACATCATCTCTTTTCTTCTCGAATTCATATTTTCGACATGGTAAATTGTATAGTAGCCATGTGTTTTCGTTTCTGAGAGCTTGTGTAGAGGCTTTGCCATGTAACACAATTTATCCAAATAAGTGCACGCTCACTTCTTTCCCATCATCTGGAAATCCTTCAATATATATGCTAGAGTTTCCTCCATGAAATTTCACTTTCCAGTTTCCAACCAGGTGAATAGTATTTTCATTGATCTACTGATTTTTCATGAAGTTCTCAGCGTACTATTGACTGAGTCCGTGCATGGTTGGTTCACTTTGTCGTTCTTGATGATTAAACACCAAATATGTAAAGCATACATTTGATGCAAATTTACTTGATAATCTTTCTCAACTAAATCTTATTAAATACTTTTTGCAGATGCATGTGTTTACCATGTTTTCTGAAGGAAATATATAGAGCTAAGCACAATTGGTATAATCAGTGCATGCAAAACACAATGTCAATGAAGACGAAATTACTAACTTACTTCCTTACCCAAAAAAAATGAAGGCTAAAGTTACTTACAACTTTAATTGAACCAACTGCCAATTTAGCAGTCATTTCTGTGACAAAATATCTCAGCCAAAACCTACAAGAAGTTTCAAGTCACTGCAATTTGTGTGTGTACCAGATGTACTTTTATAGAAGATATTTTGACTACCTAGCAGGTTGCACTTTCACACTAGCACATCACATGATGCTTGTTTTATGCAGCTTTTGGACTCGGAATTATTTGGGTAAAACATAGCAATCCATCTGAACATGTCCATACGATTGACCTGCATTCAGTAAAGTAACTCATGTAGAGTATGTCCGCACTAGCTTTTGTTGTACCCTGACATTTACTTCTTGATTTCTACATATGTAGTCATAAAGTATGCTGTCAGTTGTCACTAGTTTTGGCTTTACCCTGGAACTTATTCGGTTGATCGATACATTCTTTGGTTATTCTTGGTGTTTAGTATTTACCAATGTGTTATACTATAAATGTTCTGAGAAAATAACAAGGGATATCTGACTCAGGAATGTATGGCTTGAAATCTGATGTCATGGATGTCACAAAAGATGTAGATGATCTGCCTTTGAGGGAACTACTTGATGGAAGTTATAAGTGTGCACCTTCTCCCAAAGATAGGAGAAACAATGCGTCAAATTCAAGTGACAGTCTCATGCAGTTGGTTAGAAATGCTAACTCCATGCTTCGATGCCAGAAGTCTGTACAGATGCAGAATTGTTCTAATGTTGATAGCAAGCTCTCTTGTCGAAATGATGGAGACAAGGGAGAGACCAGGACAGATAATCTGTCTTCTGCTGATCAGGTTAGTGTGCAAGGTTATTTGTTACCGAAATTGAATCTCAACAGTCGACTTGATCAAGTAAGCCTGCTTCATGTCCTAAGAGGATTACTCCCTTCAGCCTAAACGGAATTGTTGAGTTTGAACTTTGAAGTACAAGGTCAAACCATCTAATTTCGGTATGCATTTGGACATCGGTTACTTTACTTTTTAAGTAAAATCTACATATTAGAAACTTCGCAAAAGTACTACAAATCACAATAAATTGTAACAAAAATTACCAAAATAATATTTGAGAAATTTGTAGCCAAAGAAAACACTGACTATGAATACCAGTGCCAAATAAAACGGGACACTGTTTTTGGGTTCACAAGGTAAAACAAGATAATGTCAGACTGTCAGCATCCTTTAATTAAAAAAACAAGATAATGTCAGTTTCTGCAAAAGCTCATAATCTATATTATCTTTTCTTTTCTTCTCAAAGGTACAGGAGTACAGTTGCAAGGTTCAATCAGTTCCGACAATGTGTCATGCTCCATTGTATACACCAAAGGAAGTGTTGGAGCGCCTTGCGCTTACTCCATCCAAGGATTTGGATTCTTTACTTGTGGATACAGTCAAGTTTGCATCTTCAAGAAATAGCAGTGATCTTCGACTAAGCAAGCCATCATCTCAGCGAAATGGCTTGCCTCCTTTTCCTTGGTCACATCCGTGCTCTGGGCATCCTAAAACTGTTCCGGATTCAGCTAAATTATCTACAAATAAGATGGTTTGTCAAGGTAGATGGGTAAGAGTGGAAAACACTTCGACTCCTCTGAAAGGTTCTACTGGTTTCCTTGAGGAACTGCAATCACTCACTGACAATCACAAACTAGTTCCAACAGGAGTTCAAGTGTCTGGGCCTTTAAAAAATGAAAATGCTTCAACAAACCGCGATAGCCTTACGACATGTGAAAGGATTTCATCATCATTGGCAGCCAGCAACACTTCAGAAGTTTCACCAGGTAAATTTCTCAGGGGCTTGAGAATAGGAGTTACTGCATTTTTTTGAATGAATCATGTGCTTTTGTGCTTTCGGCATTCCACTAGAGGGATACCAGTGTACATTTTGTGTTGCATGTTCTCTTTCTTTTTCTTTGAGTTTCTATGTGGAACCTGTAGGCATAGTCAAAGAGTTATTTTATTTTAAAATCTATCCATCACAACAGTGACTTCATATGATCTATCTGTATTCTCTGAGTTTCTATGGAATATCCATCAGAAGAGTATTAGATTTTTTCCAAATCATACTGTATGGTATCAAGAAATATACAGTACAGTCTCATGCATTGATGCACATTTTCCATTTAGCTTCCAAGAAGCGTTGAATCTTGACAAAACTATATTTCATGCATGCTGTCCTAGACATTTTTATCCTTATGAAGCTCATATTATATCTGATGATAGTAGCTGAATCTCCAGGGGTATTGGCTGCTGCTGAGACGCTTTGTAGGATTGCTACACATTCAACGCTTTGCAAGATTGCTACACATTCGTTGAAGCAGAACACTGAGGTAACAACCAAATCGCTGAAGAAACCTTCTCAGAAGGGCGGTGGCATGAGAGCATGTAAATTGACTGAGAAACCTGAAAATCAATTCATAGCACCAAAACCAGTGGTGGTATCAAGTAGTCTGGTTGAAATTGCTAATGAGATACTTCCATCAAAGAAGCTTCGTCTTTCAGTTAACTTCAAAAAACCTGATAGGAAAGGACCAATACCTTGTTCAACTGAATCGATAAGATCAACTCCTGTCAAATCTTTTAGGGAGTCTGAAGGTTTCAGTAACAGCTTTGTAAATAAACCATGTACAACGTCCCAATATACAAGGGTGATGGATAAGGCTTATAGTAGTAGCGACCAGAAGCCGAGGAAGGTAGCCAATGGAGCGGAGCCAAGGAGATGACAGAATGTTGGAGTGAACTCATTATGCAGTGAATCAGACAAGAACTTTTACCGTTGCATTTGTCTATCTATTCCTTCTAACTGCTGTTAGACATGCAAAATATGGTAGAATTTGTATAGCCTGTCACATGGAAGAAATGAATGTTGTAATCTTATGCTGCGTTGGGTTTAGGGTTTAGACGGGGGAGCATTGTGCTTGTGCCATTACATGTAACATGGATGCCGGATACATCGATCCGCTTTCAGCATTGCCTCAGTGTACATCATTGATGAGGCAATATGGTAGAAAGGTTCTCTCTTTAGCCTCTGGTATTCCGGCGACACATTCGTTATGTGTGTGTAAATGTATTCATTATCTGATATCTATGGTCAGGACATTTTCATACTCATTCTGTGCGTGTTGTAGATTCTTATAGCTCATCTTATTGTCTCTTCTCCCTGCTTTTCTATTTTTCTAATGGTTGATACTGGCAATGGTTTGCCTCAATCTGCTTATGGATAACATATTTGCCTAGATGACAATTACATTTTACTTTAAACCCTTGTTAGTTTTACCTTCTGCTGATCGTTGTATGCTAATTTTATGAAAAAATTGGCTGAAGCCGACAACATATGCTTTCAAAAGGTTTAATCACGCGAAATCTCAGTGAACGTATTGGAGTAGGAGAACCAGACATATTTCGTTTATAAGAGGTGATCCAAATAAATAGTTCTAATAACAATCCACTTGTTAATTGAAATAAAACAAAAAGAATGTTGAATCATGATTCAATGATTTTTTTTTCGGGCTAATAATTTTTAAATGACGAAAGGTTACCGTTGAATGAGACTTAACACTCCTCCTTTTATACTATCTCATATCTCACCTTAGTGCTAACAGAGGCTTCAAGTCCGAGTTATAGCAAGCCAACAATCTCCATCCATTGCGAAATTCAACTATGTACTTTCTTTTCCTACTACAGCTTGTACAAGATCCTTGGAGATGAACACTTATCTCAATTATACTAGGAAAAGAATATGATATGTTTAAAAAGAAAATAAACAATATGTTTATTAGCAAAAAAAAGACATTTTTAACCAATTAAGTAATAATAACAATGTTTTTAATCAAACTATTAACATAAAACATTTTATTCAATTTCATATATTTTTTGACACTTAACAAAGAATAAAAAGGAAAAAAGATTTTAGCTTTCCTTAATTGTGAGGGCTGACTCGTTATAAAATAGAAGAAGACAATAAGACATGCAGTTTCATTACAACAATCAGGTAATAGAGGATACAAATGAATATGTATCACTCCCCATGTCTCAAAACAAAACATGAATATGCCGTTAACTAATACTGTGTTTGATACATTGAAAAAATAAGTAAATTTATTACTTATCTTTTAATGCTTGATAAGTAAATGTTTAAAATAATCTTATATTTAATATGTATATGTATGTCTAATAAATATTGAACTTAGAATGTATGAAATACTGCTCTCAATGTCAATATCCAATCATCATATAATACACTTTTAATCACCTAAAAATAGGACAAGAAAAAGCAAAATTAATTAAAATCACTCAAAAAAATAAAAATTAAAAAAGATTAAAAAAAACCTATGCGTCTGCCGGGAGTCGAACCCGGGTCTATTGCTTGGAAGGCAATTATCCTAACCGTTGGACTACAAACGCTTGTTGTCTATTACTAGACACATTTTACTAAATAAAGAAAAACCAAAGCTTATAACAATGCATACATCAGAATCTAACCGACACAAATTGTGTGAGACTTCTTTTTATTTTATAAATTGGTGGATCAATAATTTGTGAATTCTAAAGTGTAATCTTTAGATTTATTAAGTTATCAAATAAAAAGAAGTGTTATACAACTTGTGTTAATTATGTATGGCACACAAATTAAAGTTTCTCATTGAACAAATATATGCTTGAGTGTAGAGATCATTTAAGAACTTGTTCGAATTTCAAACAACAACTTTGAGTCCTTCAAGTTCTTATATATATATATACAACAAAGGTTAGGCTGAATAGATACCGAAACACCTAAAGTAAACATGATTTTTCATTAAGATACCTCAACGAAAACATGTTTCAATTGAACACTCAACCTATTATAAACCGTCCTATTAAAGACTTTTTTTTTGACAAATCCACAAGAAAACTAAAAATGAGTGTAGTACAGTCATTGCTGATGTAGCAAAATAGAGAACTAGTTGATTACATATGGCATTTTTTGAGTTAGTGGAAGTACTTTTAAAGGAGAATATGAATATTTTGTAGGTAAATAGGGGGTGAACGAAGACAATCAACATGAAACGTCACTTATTAATACGAGAAAAAAGGCTCCACAAAATAGCAACCAGAATCCTTGTATTTTAAAAAGTGACAATTACAGCTCAAAAAGATGAATAGAGCAAACTGTCAAGAATGAAAAACAGTCATTATGATTCAAAGATCAATGAAAGAGCCCCTACTTAATTCTCTGGAACTGATGCTACATCCCTCTGTTGTGAACTATTTGCATATAAGTTATCATAATACTGTTGCACCACCAGGACTGATGCTGTTGTGGCGTATTCCGGTGAAGTCAACAAACTCCCGACTGGTCCGAGTTCAGGACAATCAGTCCTCTGGCTCAATGCAAGAGGTACTACGCCATCAGGCCTTCGACCAACCAGAAACAAACTGCATCGACTGTAATCACGTAGGATAGTAATTGTTTCCGACACATTTCTAACAGTTTTCTCTTCATATTTGATGGAACTGTCGTCTGATATGCTCGTTCTGAAAGCAGCGAGAAACTCCTCATCAGCAGAGACTAATGTTGCAGCAGAGGTGCCTTCTGTATGTATTGTTACTATCTCTTCTGAGGAATCTGACTCCACTAGGAAGCGAATGACTGTTAACTCGACTCCTGGATGCTCAGCCATACGAGTCCCATAAGCAAGGGCTTCACGATCATCATGGCCCCCAAAGTATAGAACGGTAATAGAGAAGGAAACGTTACTTGCAGATATCTGTGAAGTACCACCAAGTCCGCGATCAACAAATATCCCCACTGAACATGAAGCATGTTCAAGAACCCTTCTGTTAACCAAGTGAAAATCAGGTCGAGTTGATTCAAATGAGCCGTCAAGCCTCAGATTCTTGTGATATGGTAAAATTATCATTGCTATATTTTTCTTCTCAGCAGTAATGCAAATATCTTCATGCATGTCAGAGAGTGATGAGATTGATGTCATTGGCCGCACAGAGACCTGACTTAATTGTTGGAAAGCCTCAAACGCCACAACAACGTGGTTAGCTGACCGCTGACCTTTATTCCAGAAGGGCAAGCCATTATGTCTAGCCTTGTGTACCATTAAGATAGCTGATGGTCTCTCCGTGAACTCCATGAGATGCATTGCGTATACAGAAAGCCTTTCTCCCCTCTCGGTTCCACGTGAGGCCTCAAGGAGATTAATGACCGATGGAATATTTCTAGAACTACGGAAGCAGGTTAGTATTCGCAGTTCAGTATTCGGATTTTTCCTTTCTATTCTTCTATGTTTATAGTCGCCTTTGCTTAGCATTTTCGCTGGCTTGTAAACAGCCAGAACCAGGGGTGTGGTGATAAAGGTCGTGAAGAGAGCCATCATAACCATGATAGCAAAAGTCTGATCATTCAATACCTGCATGAGACATGGCGTAAACAAATTAAAGCTGAAACAGATTACCTGATTTCACAAAACAAATAAGATGCTAGATGAGCATTACCTTTCGATCTTTACCAATATTAAGGACAATCAGTTCCACTAGTCCCTTACTGTTCATAAGAAATCCAAGAGCAAGAGCTTCATTTTTGGGAATCTTCCAGAGAAGGGAAACTATAAAAGTACCAACAATCTTCCCGAAACAAGCTGTAAAGATGACCAGAACTAGCAAACCCCATGATTGTATACCTTGGATTGTAGCAACGTTCGTTTTTAGACCACTTGAGACGAAGTATAATGGGAGGAAAAGACCAGATACAAGGTCCTCAACTTTTTCAACCAGTTCACCTGCAAATGGACCCTCTTTTGGAAGTAGAACTCCAATGACGAAAGCCCCAAACATCGCGTGAATCCCAATAACATCAGTGACAAGTCCAGCTGCAAGTACAGCAGCTAAAGTAGCACATATATACAGCTCATCCACAGGTTCACCTTCGTGGCAACGTTGCGAAATCCATTTAAAAATTGGTGGCACAATAAGATAGGCGCCAATGACAAAACCACAACCACAGAGGAAAACCCAAAGTGGCACAACAGGAGATAGATTATCACCAGATAAGGCAATGGCAAGTGCAAGTAAAATCCAAGCTGCCACATCATTAATTGCTGCCGCAGACATGGCCATTCGCCCAACATCAGTAGTTAAGAGTTTCAGCTCAGCCAAAATGCGTGCCAGAACAGGAAATGCAGTTATGGAAAGCGCTACACCCATGAATACAAGAAATGCGGTAGCATTTACACCTTTATTTATAGTTCCTCGAAGAATAAATGAAGTGCCGATTCCCAAAGCAAACGGAAGAGTAATTCCTGTAACAGCAATGGCAAGGACTTTTTTCCCACTCTGACGCAATGACTTGACATCTAGTTCTAAGCCAGCTAGAAATAAAAAGAACAGGAGACCAATGTTTGCCAAAGTGTCCAAGACGGTGATGCTCTTCGGTGGGAATACTGCATTCAAATAACCTTTGTTTCGACCAAGAGCTGATGGTCCCAGCAATATACCTCCCTGTATATCAGGAACAGAATGTTTAATTTTCTAAACAGAACGAAGTTCAAGATAACCTTTAAATTTTCTTGGCTTTGTAGTACTCCTGTAATTCAATATAAAAGGTGAAATTGTTCTTTCTTCTTCCAAAAGAACGTGCCATGAAGATGAATGAAACGGAAGACTAGAGGATCTCATCACAGAAGTTGATGACCGAAGTCTAATATACTATAACGAGGAGAAAAAAAACATGTGATTCAAGAAAACAAAATAAAAAGGGGCTTTTTGATGACTTATAAATGATGATCAAACCAAGTAGGCTTTTCTTGGGTAGTTATGGGTTACTGACAGCAGCATTTTGGACTGTAAACCACTACCAAAGAGAAATAGGACAGGTAAGTACAAAGCAGATTAAAACAGACAAAATAGTTAGAAAGAGCAGATAATTTAGCTAGAAGAGAAATAAAATGGAAAAGAATAAACCAGTAACGAAATGAAGACAATAGCGCAACAACAACATACCCAATGTAGTCCTACAAAGTGGGGTCTGGGGAGGATAGAGTGTACGAGACCTTACCCCTACCTCACGGTAGAGACCCTAAGCAAATGAAGACAATAGGGCACCATAGAAACAATAACTGTTGGCTGATACACAATTACAGACAATGAACCAAACTTTCTCAGAGATGGTGGCAGGGAAAACAACTTACAATAACTTCAGCAATTACACGTGGTTGTCGTAGCGGACGCAGCAAAAAGGCAAGACCTCTCGTGACGACAAGAACTAAACATATCTGTAAAATGGCCAACGGAAGTGCAAAATCCAGGGGATTATCACCTTGAAAAATGCCATTAGACGTAGCCTTCATTGGAGATGGACAATGATGATCCATAGTTTTACTGGATGCCTCTCCAAATTAGTCCTGTGAAAACAATACTGTAAAACAAGATAGCTCCAATTTCAACTCAAAATTATGAAAAGGATCAACATGAAAATCTTTAGTAGCACGATGAAGTAAAGAAAATCCAATACTCACAGGGGATGTTTGATTGGTAAAAAACATCCAGGATTGCTCAGCTACAACCAGAGGTGGATCTAGGATTTAAAGTTTATGAGTTCCTACAACGAACTCGAGTTTATGGGTTCCTATAATAGAAATATAAAGGTTGAGCTGAAGCTACTGAGTTCACGTAAATCCATAGGTATAACGCTAAATCCACCGCTATCTACAACATTTAAAGTGAGCCTATCTACCCTAACCTTGGTACCAGATACCACAGCTACAAATATATGCATATACCTCTTTTAGAAAGGGCACTACAAATTCAATCGGCATTAATCCTTACAAAAAAAATGGAACAAGTAATTCCAGCTGGGATGTCTCGAAAAAAAAAAAAAAACGATTTTCTTGAGCCGAAAGTCTATCAGAAACAAATTCTCTAGCCTAGGAGGTATGTGTACAACCTACCTTCACTATACTGAATTTGTTATTGTCTTGCGAATATCAATCAATTCACTGACACCAATTAAAAAAAAAAAATACTATTTTTGCACAAAACATATAATACTAATCGAAATTCGGAAAAAGAATATCCAGATCAAGGGATCTATATCAGTTACTTGTTCATCAGACTTATGACTGATTTTTATTTATTATTATTACTATCAATAAGTACCAAATTAAACAGAAATATTTGGGCAGTATGCTATACGATGAAAAAAGAATAGAAAAATCATACCTTGTAACCTTTGTTTAATTAATTGCGAGATTTGCGAACAAATAAAAATCAATACCAAAATCAAGGAAGATAAAGAAAGAAGAGAAGAAAAGAAATTATTTTTTTGGTAATACTTTTGAAAGAGATTGGTGTGTGAACAAGTAGCTTTCAGTCCCCAAAATAGTTTTAATTCCGAGAATGAATGAAAGTACAATCTGACAGTACAAGATACTCGCTCTCTTCTGTTTTACTATTTCATTTTGAGTTTTGCACGTTTCTTTTAAAATTTAATAATTAATATAAATATTTTATTATAATATCTATACTTCTTCTGTTACGTATTAATTGATCATTATATTAAAAATAGGTTAGTTGTCTGTTTTACTATTTTTATTTTATCTTATAATTAATTCTTTTTTGAAAGTGTTTATATTTGTTTGGAAAATTCAGAAGAAGTTTTTTATGGGGTGGATTAGTATTTTTTTTTATGATTTCTTAAGCACCGTGCAAAATGAAAATTAATCAATTAATATGGAACCAAAATAATATTAATTAATAGGAGAATGACTTAAATATGTCATCAATTTTTATTTTTTTTAAAAAAGCTTACTTATGTTATCTATTAAACTTTTGATTCATCTATGTTATACTTTCATTTGAGAAAATGTTCATTCATACTGTTAATAAATAATGACATAGATGTGTCTTTTTCTCAAACGAAAATGATATAGATGAATCAAACTTCTACAGGAGACATAGATGAGCCTTTTCTTAAAGTTTGATGACATATTTAAGTTTTTCGCTAGTCTAAACTCTAAAGTCTTCAAAATTAATTTGAAAAATATGTAATTAATGCGGGGATATAAAAAAAATATTTTTAATATGTTAAAAATGAAATATATTTTTACCCTTTTGAAATATTGTTTTTATTTATTCAATTTAAAAAATGACAAAATGGCACAGCATGACACCCTATAGACTAAATTAGCAATAAATAGCCCATTTTTAATTTTTTAGCAAGAAAAAAACTTTGTTTTATTTATTTGGCATTGAATTGTTATTTTTCTTTTCTTTTTTAAAAATGTATTTTTATCCTCCTTTTTTTTCTCAAACACACGTTTGATTGCTGCTTTTTTTTTTTCTTGAAAAAACAATTATTGTTTTATTATCCCTATTTTATCTCTTTTTTTAAATTATTTTGTCAACAATTTTAAAATAGAGTTCTTCTCTTTTTTTTTTGTCTCCTTTTCCTCTTTCCAGAATTCTTTTCATACGTATATTTGATTCTCTTCCTAATTTTCAATTCTTCTCCTTAATTCAATCTGTTTATGAAAATCAGATATAACAATATGTTTTTTCATGGATACTTCTAAAAATCATCTTTATATATAATCTTATTTCTGTCAAATTAATTGTGAACTTCATGATTTGTAGAATTGAAGTTTTTGCGAAAATTTAGGTTATTCAACCTTCTTTTGTTTTCTTTCTAAAATCCTTTTCATATGTATATTTGCTTCTCTTCTAAATTTTCTCTTATTCTCTTTACTTTACTCTGTCTATGCAAATCAGATATAACTGTATGTTTATCTATTGATCCTTCCAATAATTTCTTTTAATATATAATTATGTAGCATTTCTTGCCCCATTAATTTTGAAATTTCGTGATTTGTGGAACTAAAGTTTTTATAACTTTTTTTGGCGAAAATTCAGGTAATAGTTTTTTGAAATTTTTGTTCTCAATTTCATGGGTAAGAATGATTCTCGTTAGATCTTCGTAAAAAATCAGAATGTTGATTTTGATGAATACAACCCAATGTATACCAATGAATACCAATCTCAATTTAAATTAAAGTATACAAGTTTATTATGTGGATACAAATCACTGAATACACGATGAATACGAACTAATGTATACATAGTGCAGTTACCGTATACATAAACAAAATCACATGTACAATTAATGAATAAAATTTATATATGTATCATATTAATCTCATTCTTGTATTCATTATAGTAATACGTATAATTGATNAATAGAGTTCTTCTCTTTTTTGTCTCCTTTTTCTCTTTCCAGAATTCTTTTCATAAGTATATTTGATTCTCTTCCTAATTTTCAATTTTTCTCCTTAATTCAATCTGTTTATGAAAATCAGATATAACAATATATTTTTTCATGGATACTTCTAAAAATCATCTTTATATATAATCTTATTTTTGTCAAATTAATTGTGAATTTCATGATTTGTAGAATTGAAGTTTTTGTGAAAATTTAGGTTATTCAACCTTCTTTTGTTTTCTTTCTAAAATTCTTTTCATATGTATATTTGCTTCTCTTCTAAATTTTCTCTTATTCTCCTTAATTTACTCTATCTATTCAAATCAAATATAACTGTATGTTTATCTATTGATCCTTCCAATAATTTCTTTTAATATATAATTATGTAGTATTTCTTGCCACATTAATTTTGAAATTTCGTGATTTGTGGAACTAAAGTTTTTATAACTTTTTTTGGCGAAAATTCAGGTAATAGTTTTTTGAAATTTGTGTTCTCAATTTCATGGGTAAGAAAGATTCTCGTTAGAACTTCGTAAAAAATCATAATGTTGATTTTGATGAATACAACCCAATGTATACCAATGAATTCTAATCTCAATTTAAATTAAAGTATACAAGTTTATTATGTGAATACAAATCACTGAATACATGATGAATACGAACTAATGTATACATAGTGCAGTTACTGTATACATAAACAAAATCACATGTACAATTAATGAATAAAATTTATATATGTATCATATTAATCTCATTCTTGTATTCATTATAGTAATACGTATAATTGATGGTAATAATCTTATGTATACAATATAAAGTTTATGTATACATGCTACAATTATTGTATACATCAATAAAATTTACACGTCTATTTTTATGAATATTTTTTTGTGAATACATTTTTTTATGTATACATTATGTAATCGCAACTTTAATTATTGTATAATTTATGCATATGTATTATTACAGTTTCTAATAAAATGTCATTTAATATTATATGATTAATTATTGTCGATTATGTGATAATTAATACACGTTAGAGCATTACATTTTTTTACCTTAAAAATAGTCACAATCTTTTAATAAGTTATTTAAAGAATTCCTTAAAAGTTGGTGTAACCTTTTTTTAATGGGTTAATTAATAAATATATATATATTTCACTTCTTAAAAGTAGGCAATCAGTTTTCTAATAAACTAAGTATTGTTGATTGGTAGAAATTTTTTTTTCATAAAATTACAATCAAATATATCTTTATATTTCTGTAAATTGCGTTAATATTTTTTTTAAAATAGACAGTTAGATATAATGTTTGTTTTGATTGCTAACTAAATCTATTGTATCGTATTGTTTAAATCTAGGACTTAGGTTACGACGAAAAGACTCTGTAACGACCGATTTGACATGATCGCATCGTTACCTTAATATTTTCTCATTTTATCTTTATTTATTATTTAATAATTTAATAATTATATCTTGTCGTTTACCCTATATTTTCATAGTAGCTCTATCTTATACTCTACTCTTCTTGTAGATTTGTCATTCAAATTATCGATATGTGACATTATATAACGATGGAAAACAATACAATCTATTCAAATATTATATTTATTATACGATACAGTACAACACAATACAACACATTATAAAACAATACGTAACAACCATCCAAACAAAGTGTAATTGTCACTAATTAGTAATTATATAAGATAATAATACTCTAATAACGTAATTAAGAGAGAAGATATCCATTCCATAATTAAGGTTATATAATATTTTTGTGTCTTTTTTTGTTGTTAAATCTTCTGTAATGGATATAGATGTTGAAAACGATTTTGTTTTACACGTTTTTTTGCAATTTAGATGTAAATGCTGATTTCTATTAATAATGAATGTTTTTCTACATTGATTGTTGAAAATAAGTGTCTTTATTGTTTGAGATTAATGTTATGAAAATTATGTATAATTCGTGGTGTCACATTTAAATGAATTTGTTTTATAATTTTGATTTATTGTGTGGTTTCACAAGTCAATATATCAATCGTATAATATTGGTATGAAATATGAATTGTGATTTTATGCTCGCCAAAACCTACCATATAGCCCATTAGTACTAATTAATTTTAAACTAAAGTGTAAATAATTAGTGGACATTTGTACATCCAATTTGGTGCACTTCAACGTTTTCATGTGTGAGTATGAATTCTTCCTATTTTTAATATCTCACCTTTGTTTTAAAATGCATAATAAGTGTGAAATTCTCTTTGATAATAAAGGTATATGAAAATCTGAGAATTTGATGGATGATCGATAATTTGTTTTTGTTTTGTTCTAATTATATCAATGAAGCTAAAATATACTTCAACTAGCACACAAACACATACAAAATAAATAGAGAAAAATAAATAACATAATGTGAGGTTCGGCCAATCCAATATTCTTGAGGTAGAGTTTCCATTGTGAATGAGAAGAATGATATCGAAAATCCCCAATTACAACCACTCAATGGGAATACTATTGCTATCAGAGACAAGAGTTGCTCACATGGTAAACACTTTCCACCTCCAACCTTAAGGTTATCACTTCGAGTTATCATGGAAGCATAAAAAGGTGGGAGCTCGTATGGGATACATATAAGACCGAATCCATTTGATTTTTAAAAATGAGTACTAATCCTCAACTTTTCGAGCAATCCTTCGTGAATAGTTGTTTTACCTTGGTTTCATAGGGGCAAGTCAAAAAGATTGAGAAATAGAACCATCTAACATCTACTCTTATTACACTTGTAGTCTCTAAAGAATGAGAACCAGCTATGAAGCATCTACATCGGCAACTCCAATACTGTATACATCATTAGTCCAATTCTACACGTAATAACTAACTTGCAAAATGGATCTCTTTATGATTCGTTCTTCCTGACCCTACTTCACCTTAATTGTTATTTGAACAAGTAAAAGTTTCCCTTCATCTACTTCTTTTAGGACAATGAGAAGACATATGATTCTTGTTTTTCCTTCGGATTCCCTTCTATAATTGTTAGAATTTTTTCATCCAAATCTATCACAGCTGTGCAAAGTGTGTACAACAATGGACCTGAAATAAGGTTAAAGAAGCATAATTTTATTAATAAAATGGATATCAATAGAGGAATATGTGCAATATTTTTGATGAATTCAACTAACTACCTGTCATGTAAATAGGATACTTCTCATTGTTCATGTCACCAACAAGTGCTAAAAAATCACTTTTTGATTCCTTTGCTAAAGAAGATGCTCTTGTTTGCCTGCTCAAAGAGTTCTCATCTTGTGCCTTCATTAGCCAAAATATAGACAAGAGTGTATTACGTTATCAGATCACCTAAAAGATAACTGGCAGTAATTAAGCGTCCATAAGAAGAAGGAAATATTACATTCTATGATGGATAAAATGCACTGATAGGTGACGCAAAGTTTAAAAAGTGTACTTGCCTGCTTTACTTGAAGATGCAGATACATGTTAGCATGGAAGAATGGAGTTTCTCCGATTTCATGAACTGAAATTCGATTTCTTGATGCAGTTTCAACGTTCAAAATCCTTCGAGTCCTTGTGTCTATCAAATTATAGCTGTGCCCTACTGAAGCTTCTGATGACTGAATCCTCTGGAATCTCTCAATGATGAACATAAAAACGTGTTACCATCTTGTGTTAATAAAATGAACCTAAGCCTAACTCAAGCCCACAAGCTAATTCGTGAGGCAGGGATAGATGATCCAAGACAATACAAGGAAACAACATTGTAGCCTCTCAGCCAATATGGAACACCCGACACCCTCCCTGCACGCACAAAAACTAGACAATTTGGAGTGCAAATAAACAGTAAGGTATGAGGCTCAAACAATTGGAATGACTCTAGCCTCAATACCATATAACTCAAAACCCATAATACATAAACAAACACTCAAACTTGGTCTTAAGCACTCCAACTTTGAGAAATGTATATCTAGACAGCTCAACTCATCTCCACTGTGTCAGTTGAACACTTCAACTTACAAAATGATCATCTAGACACCTCCAAAATTTATGTGTCATGTCAGCGTTGGGTGTGCATGAGACAAAGTGAAGACAAGTGGAGTGTTTAGTAGTCGGTTATGACCAAGTTGAGGTATCTAGCTAGATGTGCACTGTCAAAGTTTGAATGCTTACTCGTCAGCTGAGGCGAAGTTTGAATGTCTATTTTGAGTAATATACCAATGCAAAAACTAGCTCATGAGGTGAAGAATGACAAGACTACCTAACAATAACTCATTCCCTCAACCAATATGCGACTTTTAACAACGTGAATCAAAAGAGAGAAGAAAACTTAGAGCTTACAGCCAGAGCATCCTCAATGCTAGTTGCTTCAAGCAGGTCTCTGGACACAAAGTTTCTACCAATTGCACCACCTACTATCTCTTCTTCACATGGTGGTACTGAGTTCAATGTAAAAGCCTATAATTGATATATAATTCAAATATAAATACAATCAGAACTAGAAATATTACTGATAATTGACAAGAAATGAATATCAGTATACCACTCCATGATTATTAAATCCAAATGCACAACTTGGAAGTTCTCCAGCATATGTGTAAGCAGTGAATGTTGTTCCATTAGATAATTTCACCTTAACCAAATAACTGCAATATAATGAAAACGGAAAAGGATCATATTTTTTAAGAACACCACATATATATAAAACAAGGATTTCTTGCTGTAAAACATAAAAGCCATAAAACAAACACAAGCGCTCAAACATGGCTTCGGCTGGCAAGTAAGCACTTCTACTTTGAAAATGCACATCTAGACACCTCAACTTGGTTTCAACTGACAACCAAACCATTCCCACTGTGTCTCGTGGATGCCCGACACTAAAGTGACATATAAAATTTGGAAGTTCAACTAACACAATGAAGACGAGTTGAGGTGTCTAGATGTGTATACTCAAAGTGTTTACTTGCTAGCTGCGGCCAAGTTTAAATGATTGTTTATGTATTATGTCGGAAAAAAAAAACAAGATAATTTACGTGTGTCCAACAAGAGCAACATTTGCATCCTCATTATGAACTGCCACAGCCATGGAATTACTAACAACAAGAATATCAGAACAGTCATCATTAATGTCTTCGTCCTTGGGATATTCCTCTGTCTTTGGAATGAAAGGCAATATTTCTTTCCTAAAATTCAATAGTAAAATCTGGAGAACCAAAAGAAAAAAAAATATCAGTTTGTTAATTTATAGACAATAAAGTCGTTTTGGGGAGTCGATGATATCCTTCCGCCCTTAATTAAAAGTTTAGAAGTACAAAAAACTCCTACTAAGGTGCTTCTCATTTAATGTAATGGATCTTTTAAGTGGCAAAATCAAAATTTTCACTACGCAAAGCACATAAGAAAGTCAAGGTGACTCAACATTTGCCATAATACAACTTCATATATATAGTCTAGAGTGGAGCTACAACTTTGGTTACAGGTTCAACATAGCATATTAACTTTGGCTCAAACCTTGCATTTGTTTTTAAAAATCAAACCTAGAATTCCTTCTGTCCTAAATTATATGACACACTTTTTTTTTAAATCAATCCCAAAAAAATGACACGTTTCTTTATTTAATAATAATTTAACTTTAAAATGATGATTTATACTCACACAAACACTTGTGACTTGTTTTAGACTACAAATTCCAAAACTTGTCTTTCTTAAATTTTCATGTCAAGTCAAACAACATCACATGAATTATGACAGTGGGAGTATAAAGAAGCTACCAAAAAAACAATGACCTCAACTTTCTAGAATACAGAGCTCATAAACTCAAAATCTTAGTTTAGACGAACCTTTAGGCCCCTAGCTCTATAATAAGTCCTACACGATATGAATTTAAATTAATCAGAATACACAAAATACAAAAAAGGGAAGAAGGGTAAGTTAGGAAGTTCACATTGAGAAAGGGTACACCACTTCCTTGAGCAATTCCTTTGAGTTCATTCCAATAATTAGGGAACTTGTTCTTGTTTGTTTGAGACAAAGTATGTATAAGTGTTTGGGAATTTTGGAGTTGAGCAAAAGGGAGTAGTTGATTTTGAAGAATAAGGTCAGTAGATAACCTGTTTTGTATTAATTTGGAGAATCTCTGGCCTATCAAAAACCCAATTTGGAAACCCTCATCTTCTTCAAAAGGGCCAAATTGATACATTTCTAACTTGTTGGATTCCAAATTTGTGCTTCCCATGGCCACTATGTGCGTGTGTGTAATGGTTTATGTTGATGACACCTTGTCTTGAAAAACATTTGCAAACCTTTTTATACTTGAAAATTGTGGGGCAAAATGGTTAAAGGAACAAGTAATTATCTAAATGAATATTTAAAAATTGATCAAATATATCAATATTATATAATGAAAATGGATATCCAAATGCATAATATGGATATCCATGTTATTTTTGTTTTTTTTAGCTTGTATTTTCACTTGGCAATGGATAAAATGAAGAAGAAGTAATCTAAATAGCCTTTCACATAATCGATTAAAACAAAAAACAAACATAATATATAATATATGTATAATCTATGTGAAATATGTGTACAAGTGTATATAATTACTATATAATTCATGTATAACAATGATTCGACGACTATTTACGTAAAGCTTCTTTTTCCTAATATGGATATACATTTTATCCGTTGATTAACTTATTTTTTATCAGTATTTATTATGAATAAAGTAATATAATTTTATGTTTAACCTATTTTCAACCTATTCATATTCCCGACCGTTTGTTTGCTACTTGTTTGAAAAACTATCTTTGTTATTTTATTTAAAATTAGTATGTAGGAGCAATTTTCACATATAGCAAACATAAAAATCATATTTGAATGTTATAACTATAGTTTGCATAATTGCGCTCCATAACAAATTTTTTGTTTGCTATGGAGCTTTTGATTTGTATAACGCTAGAAACATCATGTTTATACAAATTGTTCAGTTTTGTATAAATTTATTTATACATTGTAATTTGTATAATAAGAGTTGTATTTGTACAAGTATAAGTTTTAGGATTTACATAGTTTTAATATGAAATTTAGTTTGTATAATTATAAGTATATAGGATGAAAATATATGTATTTGTATATGTATATATACTTTTCTCTCGCTTTATACAAACACAAACGCATTTTATACATTTTATATCGAAATGTATAAAATGACTAATTGTATACCAAAAATGGCTAATTGTATATCGAATCAAATGAATAAACTATGGCTATAGCATTTAATTTGAATTAATAGTTTGCTATTTCACACAATTTTCACTAAATTATATCATCTATCAAAATACTCTAATTACCTAAAATGAAATTTATGAAGTATTATAAATTTATTATGAATTAGGAAATAATATATTAGGAATATAACCAATTCCCGCTAACATGAGATCAATGATAATTTACTTGGACTTTCACTTTACTTATCATTCAAATAAGAAGCAATTAGTGGCTCTTTTTTTTATTGGGGAACTTACATTAACCTTATTAGGAGCTAATTATTTAGATACACTTCAATTTGCAATATTACGTATCTTATCATATTTTGGTGTGTTCAAATACATGTATCTCAAGATACACGGGGTCAAATTTGTTAATATATATTGTATCAAAGTAGATTCTCATGTATCTGGGATATATAACAAATCTCATTCACCTCTTTCACTTTTCTCACGTCTTGCTCGCCACTCTCCTATGTATACGGGACTAAATACATGTGAATCACATCACATACATGTATCTAGTGTGATTCACATGTATATGATGTACATAATAAAATCTCGCTCACCTCTCTCTATTTTAGTGTAAATGGTAGCAAAAAAATACATGTTTCTAAGTATATATTTCTCAATATATAGTAGAAAACTCTTAATTAATGGTAAAGATACGTAATATTTTTAAAATATAGATAATAATAATACATATGGACTATGGTAGTGAAATATGTCTAATTATGTAGTTTTTCCTTTTTTTTTAAAATCAATTTATTATGGGCAAATTACAGAAATCACATACTTTTAAGGCAAAATTACAATCTATCCCTTAAAAGTTTATAATTACAGAAATCCCTCAAACGGATACAATAATATAANGACTATGATAGTGAAGTATGTCAAATTATGTAGTTTTTCCTTTTTTAAAAAAATCAATTTATCTAGGGCAAATTACAAAAATCACATACTTTTAAGGCAAAATTACAATCTATCCCTTAAAAGTTTATAATTACAGAAATTCCTCAAACGGATACAATAATATAAGCGTTGATACATTAATGTGATGCGCGAGATACAATAATATAAGCGCTGATACATGCGCGAGATACAATAATATAAGCGTTGATACACTAATCTGATGACCAAAAATAAGAGATTTTGGAGATTTGTAAAACTTATAGGAAATAATGGTAATAAGTAAACTAAAATGTGAGATTTCTGTAATTTTTCCATTTATTTATGTTTGTAGGATAAAAACTAAAAAGGATTGGGCTTCACGATGAAAACCCAAACCGCCAACTTCGATTCTTGAGCCCAAGCTTCACCATCCGGGTCATTCTCACGGATGGGAATTTTTTGGGTTGGTGTTCAATTTTTGTCCTTCGATATATTAAATAACAAAAAAGTGGAAAAATATTTCTGACATCAGAAAATAAAATATACAAGGCAAAAAAATTATATTTCCATATCGTAATGTAACACAGTTATACCTTGTTATGCTACTTAATTTCTACAGAATTTATGTCGTTAGAGACATTAGTTCAGTTCATAATCTATAAATTTATGGCTTAAGAGACATAACTTATTCCTACAGAACTTTTGTCGGACAAGGCAGAAGTTCAAGAAAAGTGCTATGAGTTTATGTCTTATGAAATTAGGTCATAATTAAAAATAAGTTATTCCATAATTTTTCATTAAATTAGTAGCAAAAATAAAAATTAAGTACCATAAACCATTATATTTGAAGATAAATATTACCGTCCCAAAATTGGGACAAGTTTTTGTGCCACTTGTCAATATCTAGTTTGTTTTTTTAAAATGTAATTATGATAATTACCTTTTAAGCAAAAAGATTACATCAAATAACTTTGAAAATGCGTTGTATAAGACTTATAATTGGCATAAAATAACCCTACGTTGTAATCTTCGCACATAATATCCATTCAAACATGTTTATGTCTATTAAATCGAACCATCAAAATAAAAATTGAAATTTCAAAATCTTTTTCTTGCTTCTTAAAATTTCACTAAATTTTTAATTTTTCTCCTCAAATCTCTTTAAACAAATTTCTAAAATATCTCAAAGCATATCCCTAAATGGGTGTAGAACCTTTATACTCTCCCTATAATAAAAGAGTAGTTTGATGTATTAAATTTTTACTATGTGTGGGGTTCGAAGAAGAATCTGATAAATAGAGTCTATTGTACACAATCTTGTCCAACATTTCTGCAAGAGACTATTTTCACAGTTCAAACATGTGACCTTATAGTCACGTGTCAACAACTATATCAGTTACATCAAGACATTCCTTCTCCGCCATTGTTGATACACAACCACATTGTACTTGTAGGATCATATGGCCAGTCACAAGACATGAATGTAAATAGGTAACCACACTATAGTAATACAGGTCAACACATATATCAACAATCACATCAGATATAGACTCTTAGTCACGATTCTTTACTTAATCAATGCATGAACATGTTCCACTTGATCACAATAGCACATATCCGGCCCTCTCATGGAATTCACACAAAAACTATTAGTAAATTAGTATACTGGTGTGGTATCAGAGCCCACCATTAGTATTTCATACCAAGCATGGTATCTGAGCATACTGTTAGTATTATATACTAGTATGGTACCTGAGTCAACCAATAATTACAAACAACATGCACAATCACAATCACAATGAACAACCATACTTGAAACCACAAACAAATAAACGGGTTCATTGCATGAGATTATCAACATGGTGTCATTTCACATTAGCCTTTTAGTTTTCTTCACATACGTTGCACAAGTAATACCATACAACAATTGATATGCACATAGTACATAGCTTGGAAAACAAGCAATCATCGATCACTTGTCTCGAATCAAACCTTGGAAACTCTAAAGAACCAGAGTTTTCCCCTTTTTACAATGCCTTGAGTTATTCTTAGACTAAATAATAAGAAAACACAACAATCAATGATGGCCTAACAATACCAGAATTATACTCAAATCCTAATACTAGGCCAATTACATGATCATTCTGCCCAAATAGGATTTTTCCCACCTTAATTTCAAGTTAAAACTCTACCCTAAGGCTGACCACCATAGTTTCTAGGGCTTAAAAATCAAATTACAAGTTAAGAGAGTAATTAACTTACCTTTATAAAAACAAATGAAAAAAATGCCCACATTTCCCCAAAACGAGATAGTCACATAATAATTGATTTTGGATATTTTTTGCATAAAAATTCGACGAACTCCGCTATAGTAGGGCAACGCGCTATAGCGAGACCACCCGCTATAGCGGAGTGACACCCGTTATAGCGGCCTGCATGGAAAAAAACTCAGAATTCTCCCTAAAAGTCCCCATTCCGCAACACACTTTCAATACTTGACGTTCCAAACTAACTCTTTCCCGCCAAGATCGATATCGGGAGTTATACTCATCTGAATTCACCTTTCATTTCGTCTGAGACTTGCTTAGCCTAGCCTAAGATTTTCAAATTACTACTCAAAAAGTTTTGACCCAAATCTTTCACCATTGGATTACCCATAACAACCAGAAGAGGTCATTATATTTAGGGGTCGTTTGGTAGAGTGTATTAAAAAAACTAATGCATGTATTAGCCTTATGTATTACTAGTACCTTGTTTGGTACTCTTTTCCAACCTTGTGTATTAAGGTGTGTATTGCTTATATCATGGATTTCTAGATATTAGCAATGCAATGGTTTTAATGCATGCATTTACTCAAGTAAAGATCCAATATCCCCTCAATACCTTTTATATATCTTTTCCACCATAATAGTGAAGTGTATCTTTGTAAATAATTTTTTAATGCAATGCATTCTATTTTTAATGGATCAAACCAAACAATGCATAAAAATAATCTATATATAATTATTGCAATCATAACTAATACATGCATTGTTAATGCAAGCATTACTAATAAACTCTATTTAGCATTATTTTTATACACTCTATCAATGGCGGAGCTAGGATTTTCAATAAGGAGGTTCAAAATCTAAAAAAATAAACACACGAAGTAGACGAAGGGGGTTCGTTATCTACTATATATACCTAAAAAATTATTTTAACCAAATATAAATCATATAATTGTCCGCCAAAGGGGGTCGGATGAACCCCCTCATTGTAAGGTGGCTCCGCCACTGCACTCTACCAAACGACCCATTAATTATTTACTCTCTCTGTCCCTAATTACTTGTCCACTTTTCCTTTTATAGTTGTCCCTAATTACTTGTCAATTTTGACAAATCAAGAAATGACAAAAAAAATTTACTCATTATACCCTCAATTAATTACGTTGAAAAAGGTAGAACTTCTTGAAAATATTAAGTTTTGAATTCATCCATTTCATAATTAAAAGGGGTAAAGTGGTAAACTCACAATGTCAATCATTGTTTTCTTAATAGGTGTGTCAATTCAAAAGTGAACAAGTAATTAGGGACAGATGAAGTACTATTTTTGTTGTCAATACTTTATATATTGTTAGAGAATTTTTCATTCTTGTATTTTTCCAATGTTTTTTCTAAATCCGAGGAATCAATCAAAAACAATATATGTCTATCTCAACAAAGTAGGATAAGATCCGCATATACTCTACTTTCATCAAGTATTGTTAGTGTACACTCTACCTTTCCCATACCTTTGTCACAACCCAGACCGTCATGATTGACACCCACACTAACCCTCAGGTGGGAGAACCACTACTACAACCCAAAACAAGCAACTAATCTAAAAATTAAAGCATTTAAGGATACAAAACAAGTCAAATACTAAGGAAAGAAGTAGGGAGTTCCCATAACCTCTAACAAAAGGGATGCAACCCCAACTAATGAACTAATACTAACTAAAACAAGTCTAACTCCGAAATGTGGACATAGACGAAAGGAGAACTCATGGCAACCCGAAAAAATTGGCTCACCCTTAAATTTGAACGATCACTGCTCTTCTAAGCGAGGTCTGCCAATAGCCGCTTGAAGATGTCTTGTACTCAACAAAAAAAAGAGCAAGTGCAGTATCAGTACACAACCACAGTGTACTGGTAGGATCATGCGGCTATCCCACTAAGTGCAACATAAGCAAATCATCACAACATTATAATTACATGCATATAATGAACATATACAATATTATCAACATTTATGAACAACGATCAACTTCACATTTCTCAAAATACACAATTATGACAAGTCATTGGTCCTCTCATAGAACCCAAACCCAAACAGTTAGCATACCGAAACGTGGTACCCGATCCAATAATTATGCCGGAACGTGGCAACCGATGCAAGTTAGTTATGTCGGAACGTGGCAACCGATCCCATCAACACACCACAATCACAACCATAAGTATATTCTCAAGATCATACATTTAAGTCATGATTCATGGCATTCATCATTCTTTATCTCATTTACAACAAGTGTGATCAATAATGCAATATTCATATAAGTATCATAATAAAGCAAGAACAAACATACATCACACAATCACAGAATCACAATCATCACCTACCTCGAAACAATCTTGAAGCCCTAAGAACCTTGATCCTTCCTTTTCCGGATTCGTTCCGCTTGTTCTTGGCCTACAAACAATCAATATTATACGGAAATCAATAACAATCACTAATTACCATGATTGCTAACAATTATGTGAACCCTAGATCAAACCCATGATCCCAATCATACTAATTTAGGTTGTTTCCACCATAGAATCTAAATCAAAACCCTCTCTCATCGATAATTACCCATTCTATTACGTTCTACAGATAGAACAACGGATTCGGGGAGCGAAAAACTTACATTTAGCCTCAAGAATTGTGGAAAACGAGTAGGAGTCACCTGGAGTTCGTTCCTTAGCTCTAAAGGTCGAAAAGTGCATAATAAGGTCATTTAAGGGTTTATTAACCACCTTTAATCGCGTCAAGCCCGCTACAGTGGCCCCGTCAAGTCGGCTTGCACGAACTAGTGAGCTATTTAAAGAATTCCAAAACCCCTATTTCATAACACACCTCTAACCAACGACGCTCAGAAAAATACCCTTAACGCTAAGATCGATTTCGGGAGTTCTACTCACCTGAATTTAATTTCGTAAAGTCGTACGGATTCCTTAACGAGTTATCTAACTACTCATGTAATCAAAATCATAAATAATTCACTTGATTGTTACCAGATTTCCCAACACCTTAAAGGTTCCGATTTCATCCAAATCTGGACTAGGTTGGGAAAATCCAAATACTACGAAAAAGTTTTCCGGTCCNCCCCCCCCCCCCCATTGACATTTCTATAACGAGTTGAACATGTCGTTACAATAGATACCAATTTACCCATCACTCATCCTCGAATGACCATACTTAGGAAAAAAATAGGCTAAGGAAAGAATGAAGTAGTACCTGAATCGACGAACAATTGGAGATACTTGTCTCGCATGTCCCTTTCGGTCTTCCAAGTAGCTTTCTCAACTGGACGATGCATCCATTGAACCTTCACAGATTTAATCTCCTTGGTCCTCAACTCACACACATCACAATCAAGAATTGCAATCGGTTCTTCCTCATATTGGAAGTCCTTGTCTAACACAATTGAGTCTCACTTGATGATATAATCCCCGTCACCATGATACCTTTTTAGCATGGACATATGAAATACTGGATAAACTCCCGATAAATTAGGAGGTAAAGCCAATCTATACGCTACCGGTCCTACACATTCAAGAAACTCAAAGAGACCAATGTATTGCAGACTTAGTTTACCCTTCTTGCTGAATCTCATTACCCCTTTCATGGGTGATACCTTAAGAAGAACATTCTCACTGGTTTGAAACTCCATGTCTCTTACCTTATGATCTGCATACTTCTTCTGTCTACTCTGGGCTGCTAGAAGCATAGCTTGAATACTCTTCACCTTATCTTGAGCATCCTTCACTAAATCAACCTCCACTGGTTTCACATCTCCAGCCTCAAACCATCCTATGGGTGATCTACATCCCCTCCCATAGAGTGCCTCAAATGATGTCATATCTATGCTGGAGTGATAACTATTATTATAGGAGAATTCACACAAAGGTAGGAATTTATCCCAATGCCCTCCAAAATCAATCACACATGCCCTCAACATGTCTTCTAACACTTGAATAGTCCTCTCTGACTGCCCGTCTGTCTGTGGATGGAAGGCTGTACTAAAAGTGATTTGTGTGCCCAATTCATCATGTAATTTCCTTCATAACTTGGATGTGTACTGGGTACCACGGTCTGAGATGATAGAGAGGGGCACCCCATGCAACCTCACTATCTCTTTCACGTAAACTTTAGCCAATTGTTCAGCATTATAATCTATTCTTACCCAAATAAAATGGGCTGACTTAGTCAATCTGTCAACCACTACCCAAATGGAATCAAATTTCCCCAAAGTCTTAGGAAGACGAACCACAAAATCCATGGCTATCCTTTCCCACTTCCATTTCGAAATTGGCATTCTTTGAAGCAAACCTGCAGGACTTTGGTGTTCATATTTTACTTGTTGGCAATTTTGACACTTATCCACAAACTTTGGTATATCTATTTTCATGTCCGGCCACCAATAAATTCGCTTCAAATCTCAGTACATCTTGGTCACACCAGGTAGAATAGAATATCGCGAGCCATGGGATTCTGTCAATAATTTTTTAATCAAATCATCAACTTGAGGAACACAAATTCTTCCTTTGAAACTAAGTACACCTTCCGCATCAAGAGTGGTCTCTTGTGCCTTACCAATAGCAATCTTCTTTCTAAGCTCCTCCAAATTTTCATCTTCAATTTGTTTGGCCTTGATTTCATCAATGAATGTGGCCCTTACTTCAATGCTAGCTAAAACCCCACCTCTTTCCGAGATGCCCAACTACATGAACTTAGACTCTAAGGTCTGAATTTCTTTAGTCAAGGTCGCTCGGATACACTCAAGCAAGCTAAACTACCCATACTCACCGTTTTTCGACTCAAAGCGTCTGCCACCACATTAGCCTTACCCGGATGGTATTGAATGGTGACATCATAATCTTTAAGAAACTCTATCCATCTTCGATGTCTCAAATTCAGATCCTTTTGAGTGAACACATGCTGCAAACTACGATGATCAGTAAACACCTCATACTTAACACCATAGAGGTAATGCCGCCAAATCTTAAGAGCAAACACTATCGCTGCCAACTCTAAATCATGTTTTGGATAATTTCTCTCATGCACTTTCAATTGACGCGATGCATAAGTTATAACATTCTTATCCTGTATCAACACAGCACCCAAACTAAAATGTGAAGCATCACAATAAATAATAAAATTTTTACCTTCAACCGGTAATGCTAGAATGGGTGCGGTAGTCAAAAGAGTCTTGAGCTTTTGAAAGCTCTCCTCACATTTTTCAGTCCATTCACATGGTATCTTCATTTTGGTCAATTTTGACAAGTGAGTGGAAATAGAAGCAAAGTTCTTCACAATCAATGATAGTAGCTAGCGAGCCCCACAAAACTCCTAACTTCAGTCACAAAACTTGGCCGAACCCAATTCTTAACCACCTCAATCTTTTAAGGATCTACCATTACCCCTTCTTTCGAAACTACATTCCCCAAAAAATGCAACATAAGTCAACCAAAATTCACATTTAGAAAATTTAGCATACAATTTTTGTTTCCCAAGAATACCCAATACAATACGAAGATGGTCGACATGCTCTTCCTCACTTTTTGAATAAACCAAAATATTATCAGTGAAGACTATGACGAAAGAATCAAGAAATGGATTGAACACCCCATTCATTAAACTCATGAAAGCGACATGTGTATTGGTCAAGCTAAAAGATATGACCAAAAACTCATAGTGCCCATAGCGAGTTCTAAACGCCGTCTTAGACACATCTTCAGGCCTAATTTTCAATTGATGGTAACAGGATCTTAGATCAATCTTAGAGAAAATTGTTGCACCTTGCAATTGGTCAAAAAGTTCATTTATTCGAGGCAAAGGATACTTGTTTCGAATAGTGACCCTATTCAATTACCGATAATCTATACATATTCTCATATTACCATCTTTTTTCTTAACGAACAAAACTGGAGCACCCTATGGGGAAGCACTAGGGCGAATAAATCCCTTATCAAGAAGCTCTTGGATTTGAGCCTTAAGCTTTCTTAATTCTGCCGGAGCCATACGATATGGAGGAATAGAAATGAGGCGTGTACCCTGTTCTAAATCAATGCATAAATCTATATCTCTATCCGGAGGCATACCAGACAAGTTATTTGGAAACACTTCTCTAAATTCTGACAGCTCAGGAATAGACTCAATGGATGGAGCTTCAATCTCAACATCCTTAATATGAGCCAAATAAGCCAAACAACCCTGCCCTATCAAGTTCTTAGCCCGAATGAAGGATATGATCTTAGTTCGTTTAGGCTTGTACACCCCTTCCCACTCTAATTTTTCCCTTCCCGGAATTTCTAGAGTTACAAACTTAGTATTACAATTAAGCACAACTTAATATGGGGACAACCAAGTCATGCCTAAGATTATATAAAAGTCAGTCATATCCAAAATCACCAAATCAACCCAAGTCTGAAAATCCATAAACAAAATAGGACAAGCACGATAGACACGGGTAACTATGACTGACTCTCCAACTGGGGTAGAAATATGGATAGGGGCATCAAGAATATCACAAATCATATCAAATTATGAGGTAAATCTCACGGATACACAAGAATAAGTAGAACTCGGATCAAATAACACATTAGCCATCCGGTCAAAAATAAGAATAGTACATGTGATTGCTGCGTCAGCCGCCTCTGCCTCATTCTTGCTCGAAAATGCATAACACTGAGCCCTATCATCTTGACGAGCCACTTCCCTGCCTGGTTGCACATTACCCTTACATCCGTTACTATTTCCTTTACCTCAACTGCCTCGCTGATTACCTCCTTGCCCACCTTGTGGACGCCCTCGACCATTATTATCGTTCCCCGCGGGTACCACTGCTCTAGAAGGCTGTTGTACGACATCTAATACACATGGGTGGGGACAATCTCTCCTCATATGCCCAGGTTTTCCACAATTATAGCAAGTACGATCAAAAGATGGTATGTTGCCCGTCGAAGGCGTGACTCTCTGGCTATCCTGAAAATGATGAGATTGAGTTCTTGAGTAATTACCTGTAGAGGCAGGCATGTCGGACTGAATTGACTTGGCTGCAAGCGTTGACCTCCCTGAACCTCTGGAATAAGAACCTTAAAAGTTGCCTGAAACCTTGGCCCTTTTTGCCAATGTCTTAGCCTGACCGTCTCGCCTTACCCCCTCCACTTCATAAAATAGTTTGTTACCTTATTAAAGCTCCTTCATGCAGAAGTCATATGAACAGATAACACTTGCAACTCAGAATTCAGTCCCCTAATAAATAAGCAGATCCTCTCTTCCTCAATAGTCACCAATTGAGTAGCATATCTAGACAAAACATGGAACTTGACCTCATAATCAGCCACAGACATACCACGTTGTTCCAAAGCAATAAATTCATTTTTCTTACGATCTCTCAAAGTTCTAGGCACATATTTTTCCAAGCACAAAGCATGAAACTAGGTCCAAGTAAGTGGAGGTAAAACTGAAGATCTACATTCCATGTAAGCTCTCCACCACTGCTTAGCCTCACCTTGAAGTTGAAAAGTCACGACCTCAACCCCATGCTGATGGACAATTCCCAACTTATGGAGCCTCTCATAACAATCTAAGATAAGCTCATAGGCATCTTCATTCTCAGAACCAAGAAAAACAGGAGGCCTAAGCTTCAGAAACATAGTTAACATGTCATGATCATTACCAGTCATAACAGAACCCAACAAAGGACGGAAGAAAACATCAGTACCTACGTTTCCACCCACCTTGGGAGTAGTGATAGCAATAGGGGGATTAGCGAGAGCTTGAGTTGCTTGGACAAATGGAAGCACTCCAGGGCCAACCAATCCCTTAAAAAATGACATGATATGTTGAGCTAGCACTGGGTAGATGGGAGGAATACATGTAGCCTCAACCTGCACCTCTTCCTCTTGTCCAACCTCCTCAACATTGTCAACCTCAATATCCTATTCTATCTCTTCATGATACACATGATGGTTCTCATTCACAGGAGCATTCTCAACAAGTAACTCATTCCCAGCAGGTACTACTTTTCCACGACCTCTACCGATAGCTCTTTCTCTACCTCTGCCTCGACCGCGACCTCTCGCTACAGATTCCTCAGCTGGAGCATTGACGGGAGCTACGGGCCTGACACCGTTGTATCTAGTGTTAACCATCTGCGAATTGAAGAGTGGAGAAGATTAGATACTGATTTGAATCGACAGATACCAATTGGAATTAAGTTATAGCACGAAATGAGATAAGAAAAAATAGAGAGATTTCCTAAAGTCCTACAGCATCTCGAAGAAAAGTAAAGGCATCCCCGTACAGTTCCTCAAGACTCAACTAGACTCGTTTTGGTACATTGAGATCAACAAACCTAGGCTCTGATACCAACTTTGTCACAACCCAGACCGTTATAATTGACAACCACGCTAACCCTATAGTGGAAGAACCACTACTACAACCCAAAACAAGCAACTAATCTAAAAATTAAAGCATTTAAGGATACAAAACAAGTCAAATACTAAGGAAAGAAATAAGGAGTTTCCATAAATTCCAACAAAAGTCTAACAATAAAACTAACATTGCGAAAGTAATGCCTAAAATTTGAAAGTCAATGTACCAAAACATCTAAATTTCCACAAGTCTAACATGAATGGATGCAACCCTAACTAATGAACTAATACTAACTAAACCAAGTCTAAGTCCGAAATGTGGACATAGACGAACGGAGAACTTATGGCAGCCCGAAAGAATTGGCTCACTCTTGAATTCGAACAATCACTGGTCTTCTAAGTGAGGTCTGTCAATAGTCGCTTGAAGATGTCTTATACTCAACAAAGAAAGAGCAAGTGCAATATCAGTACACAACCACAGTGTACTGGTAGGATCACGCGGCTATCTCACTAAGTGCAACATAAGCAAGTCATCAAAACATTATAATCACATGCATATAATGAACATATATAATATTATCAACATTTATGAACAACGATCAACTTTACATTTCTCAAAATACACAATTATGACAAGTCATTGGTCCTCTCATGGAACCCAAGCCCAAACAGTTAGCATACCAAAACGTGGTACCCAATTCAATAATTATGCCGAAACGTGGCAATCGATCCCATAGTTATGACGGAACGTGGCAACCGATCCAAGTTAGTTATGCCAAAACGTGGCAACCGATCCCATCAACACGGCACAATCACAAGTATATTCTCAAGATCATACATTTAAGTCATGATTCATGGCATTCATAATTCTTTATCTCAATTACAACAAGTTTGATCAATAATGCAACATTCATATACATACAAGTATCATAATGAAACAAGAACAAACATACATTACACAATCACATAATCAGAACCATCACCTACCTCGAAACAAGCTTGAAACCCTAAGAACCTTGAGCCTTCCCTATTCAGATTCGTTCCACTTGTTCTTGATCTACAAACAATCAATTTAATACGATAATCAATAAGCAATCACTAATTACCTGGATTGCTAACAATTCTATGAACCCTAGATCAAAATCATGATCCCAATCATCCCAATTAGGGTTATTTCCACCACATAATCTAAATCAAAACCTTCCCTCATCGATAATTACCTATTCAATTATGTTTTACGGATTGAACAATGGATTCAGGGAGCGAAAAGCTTACTTTTAGCCTCAAGAATGCTGGAAAACGAGTAGGAGTCGCCTGGGATTCGTTCCTTAGCTCTAAAAGTTGAAAAGTGCATAATAAGGTCATTTACGGGGTTTATTAACAACCTTTAGTCGCGTCAAGCCCACTACAGCGACCCTCACCCTACTGTAGCGTCCCCGCTAGAGCGGCAAAAACCCCCGCCAAGGCGACTTGGACGAACCAGTGAGCTATTTAAAGAATTCCAAAACCCCTATTTCACAACACACCTCTAACCAACGACGCTCTGAAAATTTATGCTAAGATCGATTCCAGGCGTTCTACTCGCCCGAATTCAATTCCGTAAAGTCGTACGGATTCCTTAACGAGTTATATAACTACTCATGTAATGAAAATCATAAATAATTCACCCGATTGTTACTAGATTTTCCTACACCTTAAAGACTCCAATTTCATCCAAATCTGGATTACGTTGGGAAAATCCAAATATTACGAAAAAGTTTTCCGATCCCAAATTTCCCTCATGTTAGCATTTCTATAATGACGGGAACTAGTCATTACAACCTTCTTATGAGATCACACCAGTTATTGTTTCTTATGAGATCACACTAGGTATTGTTGTTAAAGTAAAATTAAATGGCAGGACACTTTTTAAGCACGACCTGACGCTATCTTACTTTTTCGGGGTAAGGTCGTAATTTCACAGGGATGAAAAGGGTGATAGGGTAAATACATTTTTTTCTTGCACCCAAAGTACCCTCTAAAAGTAAAATCACTAAAAGAAAAGTCTTAAACCACTAGATGATTTCAAAAATTTACACTGCCCAAGAATTCTTTTCTTCCCAATAAGAAACACTGCCCAATAAGCATTTATTTATATTCACTTCAATACTTTATTCACTCTCTTTCTTCCAATTTTTTGATCTTTCATTGTTGTTTATTCTTCCATTCTTCTTCCTTTTAAGTATCCCTTGTTTTTAAGGGGGAAAATAAGGTATATTCATTAAATTTTAAAAGCATTCTTTAAAGTAATATTTATTTGTTTATTGATTAATTAATACCTCTACAAAATAATAATAATATTTTACAATTTCAATAATTATATTCCACGTTGAGAATAGCAGTACTAATTTTCATGAAATTCAAAACATTTAATGAATCCATTATTTTCTAGTTATTTTTTTTTATATAATATTTCCTTAAGAATGTTAATTGTAGGGATAAAGTGAGAAAAATATTTAACTAATCTTATTTTAATTTAATGAATAAACAAGTAATTTAATATATATATATATATATAAACAACTAACTAATACAACTACTATGGGATGGAGAAAGTATTGAATTGCGACGTAAAAAAAATTTGGGAGCAAATTTCTTAGATAATCATCCATGTTTGGAAATTTGTCTTGTAATCATGTTTGTTTCTTTTAGAACCACAATATTACCGAGTTATTCCTATTTTCCTCAAAATATAAACCTCACTCCTAATGAAATGTCGGGCCATGTTATTATTATTTTTAACAATAGAATAAAAACATTTACCTCGCTCTTGAATTTTATAAAAAGTAACAAAATTTAAAATTTAAAATTAACTAATATTTATTATTTATGTGTAAATATTTTAAAAATTAATTATAAAAAGTTATTATCTTATTTAGTTGAGTACATTAATTTAATATTGTTAGTATAAATTTTTTTGTTCTGATATAAAAAATAATATATATATATATATATATATATATATAAGATGATGTGACATCTCTCTAAGGTCAATATTCATATTTATCTTTTTTTCTCTCCTTTATTTTTGATATTTTTCTTTAGTTTCCCGTATTTTCTTAATTAAAGTACAATAATTGAATGTTATTAAGAAATGAGAATGCATGATTGGAATTTGGAGTGACTTCTCAACTCTTCATTAATAAATATAATAATTAATATAATAACTTATACATAATAAATTAGTTTGATTGTTAAAAAAAATCAATTTCATTAATCTTTTTATTCAATTTTTTGACATTTTTCTTAATTTTTTCTATTTGTATAATTTATTAGAAAATCTAAAACTATTTCTTGATATTCATTTAAACAACAAAGGTTGATATCCATTTTCATGAAATAGTTACCACATAACTATAGATATTAAGCACTATTTCCTCTCTTCTTTATTTTGTTTTTATTCCTTCTTTATTTGCTTTATTAAAAGTCTTACATTCACAACTCATTTATTCTATTTTCACTCTTAATAATATTCATAACTCCTAAATATTTAATTTAAAATTTAAAACACCTTATGGTATTCCATCATTTTATCCTTATAAATATGATCATTCTATTATTTCATATTTGAAGTAGTAATATATATATATATATATATATATAAATTTCATGTGGTATTATATTTATGTTTTAATCTTGAAGAATAAAATTCTTGAATGAAGACCGGCTTGTGAAATGAATACCGATAACGACAAGTGTTCGAAGAATTATGAATTGATGATTCTATTTATTGAATTCATATTTTATTTTTTTTGATAATGGAAGTTGTAAAAATGATGCTTGTATTGTATTACTTTCTCCTTTATTTATTTATTATATATTATCTTGATATCTTTTTAGCTTGATTTTTATATTATTCGTGTAATTGTTGTTATTAAGAGCATGTATAAGACAGTTAAATTTATGCTCAAATTATTTGACATTTTTTTCGTCAAGAATTTTTTGTGCCCTTTCTCTTATTATAAAATGACAAATATAACTTCTAATAGTTTTTCTAATCTATATATTTATATAAAGGAGAAATATAGACAAAGTGTGGCACCTCTCTATGGCCTCCATTTATATTTATCTTTTTCCTCTTTTTTTTTTTTTACCATTTTTCTTCATTTAATTATCTATTTTATTTTAATAACTCATAAAGTCTTTATATTCAATTACTCAATTTTTCATCTCCCACTATGATATATCTTCTTTATTAGATATAATATGCATATATTCATAACTCTCATAATTTTCAACTTTTCATATTCATAACCCTCTCCCACCATAATATATCTTCTTTATTAGACATAATATGCATATAGTTATAACTCTCATAATTTACAATTTTTCATATTCATAACCCTTAAATATTAAATATGAAAGTTAAGATGCCTTATGATATTCCTCTATTATTTCTATATAAATTCATATTTTTTGTTTCATGAGATTTTATCCAAAGTTATCCTTCATTTTTACTATAGAATTATATTCATGCTTTTATTTGGCTTGAAAACGAAGAAGAAGAAAACTCTTGAATATTGATAGGCTTGTGAAGTGGATATTGACAACAACTTAGATAATTATATATTGATTTCTTTTTCCTTCTATTTTTAATGACATGTGTATTGTACTTTTCCTTTTTACTTTCTTTTTTTTCCCTCTTTTTTTATATATATCTCTATGATGACTCTTAAATTTAATTTTTATACAAAGAAAGCATTTGAATAGTGATATATTTGTGAAGTGGATATCAACAAGAGTGATGTCTCTCTGCTTTTGTTTGACTTGAAAAAGAAGAAGAAAGCTCTTGAATATTGATAGACTTGTAAAGTGGATATGACAAGATCTAAGACAGTATGTATTGATTTTGTTTTTCCTTCTATTTTTTATTTTAATGATTAAAGTCGCAATAATATATGTATTGTATTATTTCTTTCATTCTTTCTTTCGTGTGTATCTTTATGATGACTTTTAAGTTTAATTCTCGTACGAACTTCTTATTGTTGTAAATCTATAATTTCTTTTAGTTCTAATTAGTTTTATAAATTAGTGCTAGATTTATCTCTAATATTTAAAATAAGAAGATGATGTATGTATATTTAGTCAAATATATATTGTATCGGGATAAATAACTTAAATATAGAATAAATATGAGAAGAGGGCATTTTGGGTCATCGTTGTTTGAGTTCATTTTGGCATACATGCTCATAATGTTTTGAAATTATAATAACAATAATTAATTGACGTGACTTTTTAAGAACAAGAACACTAATTATATTTTTTTCATGTTATAAAAATTATTATTCTACATTAAAGTTAATTGGTACGAAAAAGTTCCATGATTAAAACATTACTCATTATTTAATTGTAGTTGTTACTTATTTACGGTAAAAGTATATTAATTATAATTACCAAATCCAATACATATCACCTATTCTTTAAAACTATATTTTTTTATTTCTTCTTCTATCGTTTTTTTTTTCACTTTAAAAAATAATGTATTTATGTTATTTATTTTAAATCGTTATAAATTATAAGAATGTTCTTTCATCTAAAGAAGATATTACATGTAATTTTTTTTCATATTTTTTTCCTATGGAACCAAATTATACATCTATACATTTATAGGAAGGTATAATATAATTATTTTATTTTAATTCTTTTTATGTAAGAAGAAATTCTCAAAAAGTATTTAAAAATTTCAACTAAAATTCAACTATATTAAATATACATAAGAAGACATTTATATATATATATTTGTATGCAAATAATATTTAGTAAATTATTTGTATTTTTCATGACCGCGCGAAGCGCGGATGAATTCACTAGTTTAATATATTTATAAATAATAACTACTCATAACTCATACCCTTTAATTCTAGTCTTGATAATTTCATAACTTACGAGTATAGTTTAAATTACTTTCCTTTTTTTGATATAATTATTTTTTATTTGACATGATGGGAATATAAATACCATACATAGAACAGTACCATATTAATAATTGTTTATGATTTTTGTGTTTTATACTATTATAATTAAATAATTTATTTTGAATTGATGAATTGATTTATTGAATTCATATTTATTTGATAATGGAAACTATAAAAGTTCTGCTTGTATTGTATTACTTTATTTATTTATTGTATGTTTTCTTGAAGGAAGACTTAGAAGAATATTTTTTGAAGCATAGTTAGGAATTACTTTTACTAGAGATTTTTTTTTTACTTTGACTTGTACTCCCTCCGTTCTAATTTATGTGACACTTTTCGTTTTTCGAGAGTCAAACAATTTAAGTTTGACCGAGAATTTGCGCATCGAATCTTCAATTTTTTTGAAATGAAATTTATATATTTATAAACTACGTAAAAAGTACTATAAGTCACAATAATTGATAATTCAAAATGCTTAAAAGATCTATGAACAATTTACGATCAAAGATAGACTTGTTTGAATCTCGAAATTCGAAAAGTGCCACATAAAATGGGACAGAGGGAGTAAAGACACATATTGACAACTTTTACTTTGACTTGTAATATTTTTTGAAAAATACAAATTTTTAATTTTTTTTTGGGTGGGGGTGGGGGGGAGAGTTGGTAGGTGATTGGGTAAGTGTGGTTTAAAGAAAATCAAAATTAAATTATTTTTTTCAAAAACAAATTTTTATTTTTTTTGTGGAAATCGGGGGTGGGACAGTCAGGAATTGAGCGGGGTAAAAAAATTGAAAAAATCTATTTTTGAACTATTTTTCAAAAATAAAATTTTAAGTTGTTAATTTTTTTTTTGTTGGAGGGAGGGGATAGTTTGGGTGTAATAATCAAATTAATTGATTTTTTTTTTAAAAAAAGAAAATTTTAAAATTTTATTTTTTTGAATGGGGAGGGTCGGGATATGGAGTGAGGTAAGGAAAAAAATTATAATTTGAGGAAAATAAATTTATTTGAGAAATATTTTCTAAAATATTTAAGTCAACCAAACATGAAAAAATTAAGAAAAAAAATTTAGAATGAGAAATGAAATGAATTAAGTAAACAAGAAAGTAAAGATATTTGAATAGTAAAGTAAATGAAATAAAATGAGTAAAGTAAATAAAAAATAAAAGTCAAATGTGGTTTTCTCTTTTTAAGGAAAATTTAGATGGTTTGGGAGTCAAGAGTCAAAAGGCTATTTCTGTCATTTAGGTAATCGTGTCAGGTCGTGCCAAAAAAGTGTCCTACCAAATATATTTTTAGTTGTTGTTATTGCCTAAGATTTTTTTTTTGTGTATTCAACTATATATTGAAGGGTGATTGACAAGACTAAAAGGAAACTATTCCAAGTTGTGTTGAACACAAATTGAATGACTATACTACTTTAGATATTTCCACTTTTGGACTAACGGAACCAAATACTTTAAAGTGAACAGTATTTAGTTGCTATGCCAAGGAGCTAAGCTTAGGCTAGCTAGGTTAGTTCCAATTCCATGAACTAAACTGTAACTAAGTACTGAATGGCTTTTCTCCTTTCCTTTTTATTTTTTCCATTTCTATGTGTTGTTATAAGTGAAAGATTGAAAACATGAGCAGAATTTGGAAAAGACTTGAGAATGACAAAGGTCCCTTTAGCAGAAGAAAATATCAATTATTGTTCAGAAGAAAGAATATTACTATTCGACTTGTTTCAATTTATTTGTCCTTTTTTTCTATTTAGTTTTTTTAAAAAAGAATGTCTATTTTCCAAATGACCTACTTGTGGACATCAAAGTAGATGCATGTGTCTGTTTGTTTCAACTTTATAAAAATTTAAATATCTACTTGTACACATTCAAATAGATAAGTAGATGTATGTATGTATTTGCTCAATTTTGTATACAAATTTAATTGTTTATTTGTGTATATTCAAAATTGAAAAACATAATATCACATGATATAAAGTTAAATAA
The DNA here is from genome assembly GCF_019186545.1 of Solanum stenotomum. Classification (NCBI taxonomy): domain Eukaryota; kingdom Viridiplantae; phylum Streptophyta; class Magnoliopsida; order Solanales; family Solanaceae; genus Solanum; species Solanum stenotomum. The sequence goes on from NC_064285.1 coordinate 6,459,174, forward strand.
CACGTTTATATATTATGTCTTTGATATATAACACGTATCTTTAATTTAAAACGATAAAAATCAAAAATCTTTTTTACTTCTTTAAACTTCGCAACGAGTCAAAACAACACAATCAAATTAATAGGAGGGAGAAGTGAACAATTCAAGTCATGAAGATCCAGAAAGAAGTACTCACTTCATCCTCTCTTTTTTTATGTGACACCTTTTCTTTTTTTTAATCGGTGTCATAAAGAATGTCAACTTACTATTAAAAAAAATTGTTTTCCATTTGATGTGTGGTATACCCGCAATAAAACCCCATTTAGAGGAAAGCACTCCCTACCAAGGATTCGTCCATACTCAAGGCTCGAGTCCGAACTTCTGGTTAAGAAAAAAATAACTACTTATTATAATTAGAAACAATTTAATTATAAAATTACATTGTCATCTTTAATAAAATGATTTACAACTATAAATTTCTAAAGTCTCTTTTTTTAAATATCATATCAAATCAAACGATATCTCACAAAATGAAATGGAGTAAATTAAAAAAAGGACAATGGGCATGAGGGGGCTGAGGCTTGTTGTTTAGTAGTACTCTGGCAAAGGAGAAAGACAGGATGGCATGGATTTAACAAGTGAATACGTACGCTAATGAAAAATGTTGATCCAGGGAGTTGACATGTCATTTAAATACAAAAAAGGATCAAAAATAATTTTGAATTATGAAAAATTAAATAAAAATATCTCCAAATAATAATTTGATATAAAAATGTTCTTTTAAAAAATATCTCTTTTTCATATAAATATATTATTTTATTTCTTTTAAACACATTTTTACGAATAATAATTTTTCTTATTAGTAATTATTTATCTTACTTCAATTTGAAAAAAAAGATTAAGAAAATACAAATATTTTCTATTTTATTAGAATTTTGTTTATTGTTATTGAAATAACATTAATGATAGAGTTACTATAATCTTATGGTAAGAAAGTACATATAGTTATTCCATATTAATTGATAAAATGAGATTAAAAAAATGAATTTCTATTTATTTATTAATTAAAGTGATTTTAAAAGAAAAGAAACAAGAATAGAATTTTGTTTAAAATAATAATTTGAATAGGAATAAAATATGATTAAAAAGAAAAAAAATTTATTAGAAAAATGACATTTTTTATTCTTTAAGTAACAATAAGGATATTTTTTTACCAAATTTAAGGGTATGGACAATTTTGAACCAAACGATTAGCTAGCGTTATGAACATTTTAAAAACAAATTATTGATGATATGAATATTTTAAAATCTTACTGTTAACTTCATACATCTTTATTTAATTTCGCATAGTTTAAAGCCATTTTTTACTTTGCTTTATTTTAATTAAAATGAATGAATTTAACGAATGAAGAGTAAATTTGAGGAGTCAATTTTTTTAATATTAATTTATGTATGAATTGATATTATAATTCTGTCTGTTCGTATAAATAATTCATTCAGGATACAATAAATTTGTTGCCTTTTTAAAAACAATAATAGAAGTAATTCATTCTGAATTCAATAAATTTGTTGCCTTTTTTTAAAAAAAATAATAGAGGTGGGTTTTTTCACTGCAAATTAATGAAAATTTTGTATTATAAAATATGATTTTTCATCTACGTACTTTTCTAAATTAGCTCACTGGAAAATTATAATGGGAAATAAGTTCTCACTATAATATAAAAAAAATAAAAAATTGTATCTACAACAATCAAAATATTTTTGGTGAAGATTTTCAATGAGAACTAGTGATTCTCTTTTCTAGGTAGTGATCTCATAAAATATCAAATGCCGGAATAAAATCTGAAATCCTATTCCAACATTTGTGCAAAAATCACCCAAAAAGCAATATGCACAACTATTTATTATTTTTAAAATGGTTTCATTAAATTATGTAGGATGAATCATAATTATTCCTAGACGATGACTGAAATTCAGAGAGACGCTTTAACTAAATTAAGGTCTTAATATTCTCTTGAACTCATTTTTTTCCTGTAATTTTGTACACCTTTTGATTTACGTGTTATGTGGCACACTTCGTGATTCCACGTAGTTAAGGCGCGTAGGAAATGTTTGAATACCACGTAAGACAAGAATATGTATAAAATTACAAAAAAAAGAGTTCGGAGAGATTATAAGAATTTAGTTTAGTTAAGGTGTGTTTTTGAGATTTTGATCATAGTCTAGGAACTACTCGTATCTTTATCCTATTATTTGTATTAATAATCGTTTAATGAAGCCAAATTGCACAATCAAGTGGGGTAATTATATATATGCTTCTCCAGAGACTTTGTGGCCAACAGAGATATGTGGGTTTAGAGATTCTTGATAGATTTTTTAAAGAAATTATACTAAATTATTATCCTCTTAGACTTTGTGCTTGACAGGATTGCACACATCATGCTTTTTCAAGACAATCCTGGTCATGGGGATGGAATAATACAAGTGAATAAAAAATTATATCAAAGTCTAAGAGGAAATATTTTCTTTTTGATACTAATAAATATATATATATATATATATGTGGTACTGTAGTTTGGTAGCTGGTTAGAATTATGTAGATATTAGTAATGTCAAGAGTAATTAAGAGGGAATTTATGTATTATTTGATACATGTATTACTTATTCTACTTTCTGTCATGCATAAATAATACTACGTAGATTTTCTCATACTTATATATGTATTGGTTATGTAGATTTTTAAATTGGAAATCAAATATGGGAGTATTAATTTTATACATGAATAACTCACCTCTCAATCAGTTTCCAAACATAATATTACTTTTGAGATTTTAATCAATTCTAACATAACTCACCTCCAAATTAATTATCGAGCGATCCCTAATTTCCTCATAAATTATGCATTGCACACATGACAACACTTGCTCTTGTTGCCTTACTTATAGTAGGTAGGCGTAGGTTGTCAAGACGTTGTGATAGTAATTAGTTGAACGTTTTCATGTTCCATAAGAAAATAATGAAAATAAATTCAAGGTTCTTCAAGAGTCACAATAAGTGAAAACTCGAAGAAATATTTTTAAAGCTCCTCTTGGAATATGTTTAAATAGTCCTCCTAATTAGTATAACAACTATCTTGATTGTTTTGAAATAAAATCAAGTAAAAGAATCACACTTCTTAAATGTAACACGATGAGTGTGAGTCAAGCAGGATTGACATATTTCAAGATTGCTAAACTTTTATGAGGACACATAATATTTTAGACGAATCTTATATTCACTATCAAAAATAAGGATTAGTGATGAACAAATTTCATAGCTAAATAATAAGATCCGTTGATATCCTTTTAAGAAAAGGATTAGCAACAAATTATCCTAAAATTTGTTAGCTACAAGCAATTAGTGTCAGATTAGCACAAAGTTAGTAGCTAATTTTAGATTATAAGTATTTTTTTGTAGTGAACGCAATGGTTTAGAGAGAAAAGTGAATAACTTGATAAGACATATATAACTCAAGTTTACATGATAGACGTGTTTTTGAGGCTCAATACGTAGCGTAATCGGAAAGACAAATTTGTGTTGTCTAGGCTCAAAGTGGACAATACATGTCATGAACTTGAGTCATGACAAATATAACATTAGTGCATGTACTCCCTCAACATGATGATGGGAAAAATTTCAACGAGAAGGTTGAGTCCCTATCTATGTGATGCTCTTGACCGAGGGTGGGCCTAGCAGGAATGATATGCTTTTAGATCAGCAAGATTCTGAAGATGAGGTGCAAATAATACCTTAAGCGAACCTCATATTAGAAAAAAGAATAGAGTGAAGAACTTTATAAAATATATAACTTAAATTTACATGATATACACACTTTTAAGTTTGATATAACTTAGCTTCTAAGTTCAAATCAGGCAATACATCGCCATAAATTTGGATAGTAACTATAAAGTGGAGAAATAAGTAATTCTTATAATTCATGAGACATGACTTTTCCCTTTTAAATATAAATAGCAATAAATTGATAATGATATTGATTTGTTTTCAATAAATTCATGATGAATTGTAATCTATACATAGGCTTTTATTGTAGAACTTTTTTCTCTACTGTAGTAATTTAGCTATATTTGGTTATAACATCAAGAATAGGTGGCTCTACAAAAACATTGGACTCAACCATGAAACCTACGGTTTTAAAAGAAGTCTACTCAGGTGTTTGAGCACCGCTATCGTCAATCGATAGATTGAAAGTTCGTATCACATTAAAGAATAAGTTATAATACTATCTATCCTCGTATTATATCTATGCATTTACTAAACATTTAAAATGCTACTATAAGTTAAGTATTTGTATAATCAAAAGCTATAAATTAGTCTTTTTCAATCTATGACTTTTCAACTTGTAAGTGGTACTTTTGGTTTGACCAAGTTTTTTTGTTTTGGTTTTATCCTAATATTCTTTCTAATTTTCAAAATATCTATTCCAGAATACTTTTTGAACTTACTCTTCAATCTATATTCATATATAGTTCCTCCTGTTTTTCCTTTTTGCAAAAAAACTTTTAAATGTATAAGTTTTAATAAAATATTTAAAACTAGTTTAGTCATTTTAATAAACGAATAGCCTATCAATATTTTTTTTAATCAAACATATCAATCCTTTATTATCAATTTTAGCATTTTTATCTAAACACATATTACTTATTTATAAAATAATTTTAATACATAAAAAATACTTATAAACATTTAAAAAAATTCAACTATTTACGATCAACTAACTCAAACACATTACTCATCCTCTATGAACAATGTCTTTATCCTAGAACATCAATGTTGAAGTGGTAGCACTATCAAACATATGCTTAATATATTTTTTATATATACAAGTACTAGTAGTTGGTTATGCTTCCACAATCTTTGCATATATTTAACATTTTATATCTTCCAAAAGTAAAGCATATGCTAATAAAATGGACTACAATAATAAGAAGCATATTTGAATATATAATTACTTTCTTCCAAATTGTACTACATTGCAATATTTAAACCATAGTACTGTCTCATCACACCCTTTCTCTTTAGCTTATATAAAGCCATTCTTCTTTCTCCATTCCCCTAACGTTACTTCCCCATATTTGCCTTAGCACAATAAATTTCTTCAATTTTTTTAACATTTTGTATAATATATGTAGAGAGCTTTCTTTAGTCCACATAAAGGGGGCAGTATGGTTCAATTAGCTGCTGACTCATTCACACAAATGCTAAGGTTTTGAGAGTTATAAGAAAGAAAGACCTTAGTAACTGAGTGAATGATGCGGTAGACTGATTGAATCTTAAGCTTCTTTTGCTTGGACTGAAGGGAGCTCCCTTTTCATAATTACTTGCTAATATATTTTCTCTTCTATATCTTCAAATTAATTAAATTCCTATTTGTACTCTAAATTTTAGTTCTAGTTATTTGATTAGTTTCCTTCATTTTTGGCTTTTTTTATGGACCGTATCGAAGCAATGATATTTGGAAATGTATAGATATATTGTGGTATCTCACAAGGACAATTGGAAAAAAAATAAATTTGGTGATTTTCAACTTTTATTTAACACTAGGTCATACCTTTGATGTTATTTAATTAGTTTTCTTGCTATAATATCAAGAAAAAGAAATTAAATTTACTTTTGGATGTTTTCAAGTTTTAACATATATACCAAAGTTTTAGTTTGGTTAGTTTTCATATTTATCAAATCACCAATTAGTAGTAATTTTTATAATCGTTTGTACCCATATTTTATCTCATATCAAGTAAAAATAAATTGATGGTGTAAATGAATAAATTTCTATATTGTTTAGTTCATAAGATTTAAAATTCATTTTAGGGTTTGCCACACTTATTTGTATTTGAGTTTTAACGGTCATGGTTTATTTTCAAGATTATACATGCCACTTTTTATGAAGATTTATTTGTAGATATTCTTTAAATAATATAGCTAATAGCTAGTGTAAAAATTCTTTATGTTGACGATATATATAATTTGAACTCTCATCTTTTTATATTACTATATTTGCTTAATAATTGGCTTGTTTTTTTTTTTAGTTTCAGATTAATAGAAGATGGCATACTGGATTTCTCTAAGACGAAGCTCTATGACAACTATATGATACATTTATACATCTTCTTCCCCTCCTTGTAAGCAAATACTAAATAAATGAGAAGTCTTAGGGCTCATTTGTTTGAAAAGTGTGAGTATTTGAAAAATTAGTTTTTGTTTTTTCGAAGTCAAAAATGATATTTATAAATCATGGTTGTGTTTGGACATGAATTTAAATTGAGATTATTTTTAAATGAGAAATTTCCATTTGGAGTGAAGAAAACAAAGTTTAAGTATTTTTCCAAATTCTAGAAATTTTCATTTTTTTATGACCAAACATGATTCCGGGAATTCTACTCTGAAAAAAAGTAGAAAATATTCTCGGTCAAATGTCTATTTAGTAGTTCAGTTAATTGATTATATAACTTTTAATTTACCTACCTCATTGGCCGGTGATGATTAGATAATTCTCTACCTTGTATTTCCTCTCCTTCTTTTTCCTTTTCTCTACCCTTAATTAAAAAAATCAAATCAAATCAAATGTAAGCTTGTTATATTATTATCAAGTAATCACACAATAAATTATTTTGTGTGTTGATTAAAACATTTATTTTCCTTTAATATTATTTGTTGTGACATTTATGTTTCCAACAAATTAGGAAAGTGCCATATGAAGTTGAATTAGCTAAAGGGAATTAGACAATGTTTCACTGTTACTTCTACATATTAATGCTTCTTTAGGTCGGATTCGACCACTTGGTATAGAGAAAATTTTATGCGGCATTCTCAAATGGATCTTGTAGTGTGTTATTCAAATTTAATCGATATATCAATATGGACTCCAAACACCAATGAAAAAATGAAAAAAAATGGCTTTTCAGTTTCTTCATTCCTTCTTTTGTTTATATTTAAGGGAAGTCATAGACAAACGTAGTGGAAATTTTTGGAGTAATTAACACTTAAAAGAACCCTTCAATTTTCATTCGAGTTGTCTTGAACAAATAAGTTTGAATCTTTATTATTCATGTCAACTAGTCAATTAACCAATGCAGAAACGGAATGATTTATTTATTTTGTATAATTTATTTTGTCTATATAAATTTTAAAATATCAATTATATTTAAGTTATTAAGGACTAAATAAAATATTAAAAATAGCAAGTAAAAGGAAAGATTGAAGAGAATGATATCATTGTCAAAATTTAGAATTATGATAAATATTATTTAAGGCCATATAGATTGAAAAGGAAGTATGTATTCATAGTGACATAAACGTTATGTTTATTTAACTTACTTAACTAATAAATCTCATTAATAAATTTTGTAATTAATTAGATACAATTATTTAATATATATTTTTAAATTGATTAGTGTAAGCGCCAGCAAAATCCGGACGATTTGGATGAAAATGTAATACGTAGCTATTTAATTGGATGTTTTTTTCTCAGTTCACACCCTAAACTCTAAAGCATGAGTTGCTTTAATTATGTATTTATTGTAAGTTTCTTAATTATTTTTTATTAATCATTATGCATGTATTTTCAAAATTTTATTATTTTCTAAAAAATAATTGACATAATTTTTATTAAAAATTGTAGGCAATTAAGTTTGGAGTTTTTTTTTTACTTTTTAATTTATCTATGTCATCTAAAGCATAACAATCATTATAATATTGATTATTTAGGCCTATTTTTGTAAATAAAATAAATATGAATTATTATATAAATAAAAAATGATACTAATTGGTATATTCAATCAAGTGAAGTAATTATATTTTAAATACTTCTACTACTTCTAGAATATTTTGATAATTTATATAACAATTGACTCAATTGAAAAAGTTTTCAAAATTATAATCAATAAGAATGTATCTAAAATATAAACATTTGTAATGTTATATACTGTACAATAATTTATATATGTCTATTCTTGTCTTATGAATAATTACAAAAGAAATATAATACAGTCAATTAAAAAAATTATAATTAATTATCATATACTTTAATAATTTATGAAAATAAAAATATAAAAAATTATTAAATAAATATAATATCTCTTTTTTTAAAAATTTAAATTTAAACTTCCAATTCTACTGAATTGCCCAATTGTATCCATGACAATGTTCCTAGGAATGTTTAAAAAATTAGTAGTCACCTAATCATTATACTTCAATCATTCTCGTAAATAATAACGACTTGTCAAAATAAATCCCATAAATGGGCAATCAATAATTTTTCTCAACCATTACTACTTGCCTGCCTTTGTCTTCAATCTCCATTTTGCCTAATACACTACTGGGCTTAAGAGACTCCGGTATGCAATTCGAATTTAGTTGGCGCTCAATATGGGTATCGATAGTGTTTTAAAAAGCGAGGCGTAAGCCTCGAGACACGGGGTGTAAGTTTCATGGATCTACGGTTCATAGTCTCATGTATATTCAATTTTATAGTTTCATTACTAATAAAATAAGCAAAAGTAAACCTTTCAATGATTTTATAAATAACCAATAATATATAGAAATTATATTATGATTTTTATTTGAGATAAGTATTTATAATCAATAATGAAGAAAAAAAGTACTCCCTCTGTCCCAATTTATATGACTCACTTTCCTTTTTGGTCAGTCCCAAAAAGAATGACACATTTCCTTATTTGGTAAATATTTAATGACATTATCCCTATTTTACCCTTCTTGAATTGGACTATTTTGGATTTATATTAATGACTGATGTGACATTAACTTATGAGAGAGAGAAAAGTCATATACTTTTCTATTCAAAGTCAAATATAGTATTTTTTTTTATTTAACAAATTAGACTTATTAATAAGGGTATTTTCGGAACATTGTAGAGTCTTTCCATTTTTCTTAAAGTTTGTGCCAAATCACAGTACATCATATAAAATGGGACGGAGGGAGTATTATAATTACTATTTGAGAAATATCATTACACCAATAGTAAGAAATATGATTTAAAGCAAAAAATGTTAAAAAAATAAATTAAAACGTCCGGGCCTACGTTTTTATGCTCGAGGCTTACGCCTCAAATTTTAGAACTTACGCCTTATGGATCTACGTCTTTAATTTACGCCCCAGAGCGTTTTTGGTACGCCCCGCCCCGAAACTCGCCCCAAAAACGTTTTTTAAAACACTGGGTATCGAGCATCGGACAATAATTAAAAAAAGGGTATTATTTTCTTGAGGGAAATAATTTTGTGCATTTGTGTCAAAACATAGTATTACTTTTTTTTTATTATTGTATTTTCAGTTGATGTCTGATGCCTATGTTGGAGCTTTGATTATGTTGAATCGTGAATTGCAAGGTCTATTATGAGGATGACGCTCCTAACATAATATTTTCCATATTCAGGGTTCAAACTCAAAACTTATAGTTAAGAATGAAACAGTCACACCACAACACCATAATTTAGCATGGTCTTACTTTGTTGCCTTCATATGTTGGAACTTGAAACACTTGAAGATGCTCATGTTATCTCCTACTTTTGAAGAGAGCTGCAACCCTTCATTTACTATTCACTCCTTTAAAATCCAACAGCTCAAATAGCTGCCACAACTTCCACCAAATATGTAGAGTTTGGAACCAAAATGCATAAAGGGGCATTAAAATTTTTAAAACCAAAATGGACAACTCACTCATTGTTTCTGATTTTTAACGCCATTCACGATGTCCAATTTTCATTCTTTCTCGCTGCTCAATCAGCGAGATCCACTTTAAGTTGTCATTTAAGGAATTAACTCCACCAGCCCCTCTTTGAAATCAAAATATGATGTCCATATTCGTGTAGAAGAAAGTAACAGGTCAAATCCCTCTGTCCAAGTGATTGATTTGAAGCTTTGAGCATAGAACGAAGCGAGCCCAGGGAGAGGAGTAGAGTCCAACAACATTGAACCCCAAAATAGAGTTTCTATTCAAATTCCTACTCAATACGGAGAATTTGAAGTCGGTTGCTAGCCAAAGTAGCGCGACAAAAAGAGTAAAAAGGTGCATTCACATAGATTAACTTTCTATGAGTATTATTCTTGTAGATTAACAAGCCAGATTAATTAACTAATAACTAGTCAAATTAATTGAAGAATTCAACAAGCTTTGTTAGACAAAATCATAATCCTACAATATTATCTCTCTTTGACAACCCCTCATACATTTAAAAAATTAATCATAAAATCACTTCAAGCATACTTTTTGACTAAATAAATTAGAATTAGTTTAATTTAATTAATATTTAATCATAAATCTTCATCATACTCACGAATTTACCTATACGAGCAAAACATAGTAAACCACCTTAAATTTTTCATATCGCATTCTTAGTTCAATACTTATGTACAATCAAACATCGTTATTTGTTTGAAAATTTTATAACTACTATAGTGATGTGATATTTTAGAGAAAATAGTCTAAAATCCCCTTAATCTATAGTCAGATTCCCAATTATACACTCATACTTTAGGATGGTCCTATTAACCCCTTAGACTATTTTAAAATGGAGTTATTTGCTCCCTATATGCTGAGGTGGCAAGGAATGTGTAGTTCACTCTCTTTGAGAGAGTGAAAGCAAAAACAAATAATAAAACTTTAACTTTATAAGTATTTCTTTTATTTCATTATTAATTTTTTTTTTTTTTTATGTTTCCTTTTATTTTATTTATTTTACTTTTAACTATCTTTTTCTTCTTTCTCTTTAACAAGAAACACCAGCAACCTTTTCTTCTTTCTCTTTAACAAGAAACACTAGCAACAATAACATGGGCTGCAGCGGCGGCGGCACCATGTGAACTTCACTCATCCACCACCAATTCTTTGTCTTCATCGGCCTTCCACTATGTGAGAACAAACCCATCAACCATCAATTTCGTTGTGATCCACCATTGCCACTTCCTTTGTAGCTTCAAGATTTTTAAAGTAGGAGATGCAAATTCAAGCATAAACACAAAATTTAAATAGTTAGGTATTGCATCTACTTTCCTATTTCAGATCTGTTAAAGCTGTGACTATCAAATCTACAATAAATACTAATAGCACAAAAATCTTCATTTTAAAGATTTCTACCCAACTAAACTAAATTAATTGCATCTAAAAATTTAATCCCCAAAATTGACTGACTTTTTAGAGCATTAAATTGTTAATGATTTTGAGTGAAATTTCATCAATATCGAGAGAAAAAATAGGAAATGGTGTAGAAATTGAGATTTTGAAGGGTAATTAGGATTATTGAAAAAAAGTGGGGATTTTTGAAGGTTGAATCGAGAAAATTTGGATGAAAATGGATGAAAAATCTTCAGCCGTTGGCTGATGCCATGCCTAGAGATGAAAGAAAACAAAATACTAATTGATTTTTATACATTAAAAATATATATATTACGTGGCGGGCGCGTGTCCAGCACTACTTAATACGAATCTGGGGTGAGTTATTAAGGGGTTATATATTCTACTTTTAAAATGTTCAGGGGTGTAAGTATGAGTGTGTAGTTGGAAATCTAGCTATAAGTAGGGGGGCTTTTGGCCATTTTCTCGATAATTAATATATATACGAAATAATATTTTATGTTTAGATCTCATTTAGCTGTTATAAATAAAAGTATACATACGGAAGAACAAAAAAGTAGTTTAATTAACCTAATATAACTAATTAGAGAAATGAACAAAAATGTATATATTGTGAGCCATAACTTCCATAATATTATTATCCTCACAAATTCTCTCAACCTTTTCTTCTCTAAATTACGTAATTTTTGAATTCCATGAAAAACGATCTTTCTGATCCATTAACCAAAATGGACACTCTTGGTTACGGGTCGGGTACCGGATCCGACTTCTCTTTTGCTTACAACAACGCCACTTTCTCCGACCGGATTCTGACGATCCAGATTGTTCCGTACTTCAAATCCGAAGGTGAGGGATGCAGCAGTACTGCCGGCGATTGGGACCGGAAACGCAAACGTAGAAGAGAAGAAACCAATAAACAAAATGGTTAGTTAGTTCTTTTAATTTCACTAATTAGGGTTTTTTGAAAAATCTTTTTGTAGAATTTAGGGTTTTTTCTTGGTTTTAATGTGTCTATATTTTGTATGTAGAAGTACAATTTGCATATTTGTCTAATTTTGGTTTTGAGGGTTAATTTTTTTACAAAGGGATGTTTGATATATCTTTTTTGTTGTTGTCTTTATTATGGTTAAAATGATTGTGAACAGAGGCGAATCTAAGATTTTTCGAACATGGGTGCACCAAGTAAAATGTATTGAAGTGAGAATTGATCCTTAATCCTCAAGGTCAAAAGCTCAACATCTAACCATGTGGACCATTTAGACTTTTTGTAGTACGGGTGCAAGAATATAATATTATACAAAATCTTAAAAAATATACATATAAAATATCTAATTTTACAAAGAGACCACGGGTGCGGGTGCCCTATTTTTTGGCTGTAAATTCGCCACTGATTGTGAAGAATGGGATTTTAAAATATCATGCTTTATGAGGAAAAGATGCAAAATTTGGGATTTGAATTTATTTATTTTCTGCTCTGTTTTCTTCTTTTTTAAATTTTAATTTTGTACTATCTAGCTATGTTGCTCGAACGTTTCAAAAACCTCAATGGATGTGTGTGTCGAATTCTCCAAAAAGTAGTGTATTTTTAAAGAATTTGACACGTGTGTGGCATTTCGAGAATTTGCCCATCAGAAAACTTACTCAAGCTAGTTCTGTTTTAACATAATTGCACTTATTAGTTAGTTTCTCCAAGTTCACTTTGTTTTTCGTCATAGTGGATGCTGATCTCATAAACCTTTCAGATGCAGACGTGCTCACGCAATGTGAGGACGATGTTTTGAATTGTACTATGCTGGATACAGAAGATGTCCTTGCTTATGAGAACCAAGATGAGGAAGCTGTTGCAATGGCGGAGGAATCTCCATCCGGCGTTGAGATGACTACAGATCACCCGGGTACCTATGCACTTCCCCACTGTAGACCAAATTATCTTATTTCCATCATTGTAGTACTATTTCAAGGATGTCATTTGTTAAGGATTCTAACTGTTTTAACATAAGATCATGATATATGAGAATCTAAGAGATATACTAACATGGCTTTCACTCTTCTAGGCAATATAGGTGACGTCTTTGTGTGCATAATCTGAAACCTTAATTTTGTTATGATGTAATGGCATGTGAAACCTAAGTTCCTTTATCATTTTGTGTTTTTGTTTCTCTTTCTCTGTTCTATTTCCTTTTGTAACAAGCTTACGGCATTTTAAAGGTGGTGGTGTTGCTTCTAAGAGCACTGACTCATTCACATACTTGAACTCAGCAGCTGCGCTTCCAGTTAGAACTATACACATCAGTTCTCCTATTTTGGCCGCACAGAGTCCATTCTTTTACAAGGTTAGGAGTCTTTAATGCTCTGTTCTTGATGAGTCAGAAAGTCTTGATGACGTCTTCTTGTTTTCTTCATAGCTATTCTCCAATGGCATGAAAGAGTCGGAGCAGCAGCATGTTACTGTACAAATCCATGCCTCGGGTTAGTATTAAGATTTTGTAGTTGTAGTTTGGCATGTTCTCATTTCATTGTAATGTCCTTTTCTTTAGAAAGTTGTCCTCGTAGAGTAGTAATATTAACCTGATGATGTCCATATCAGAATTCGGGTACAATTGTATTGTCTGAGCTTCATCTGTGTCTATTGTCTATCTCATATTTCAATTGGTAAGGCTAGAAAGCAAGCTATTGAAATTGCTTGTAGGTAGTACTATATTATGTTCTATGTTACTTACACTATATCGTGTTCTATGTTACTTACCACCCCCACCCTCACCCTCACCCCCCAAAAAAGGGGAGGTGGAATGAAAAGCATGTCTTGCTATACTCCTATTTACACAGACTAGCCACCTCTTGTGCACTTGATTTGACATTTCAATAACAAGTTTTAGATGTTTAGGATGTGCAATTAGAGAGCAATGTGTATCAATCACTAAATGAAAATTCAGTTTTTTTCGGCTGTTTGAATTCATAGAATTGAAGGGATTCTTGTACTTCCACCTTTTAATTTATCAGATGGTGTTTGATTGACTTGTTTAAGTAAGAAGTATGTTTGACACAAGTTAAATTCATAACGCCCCTTAAGTACCCTTTGTATCTACTAGTCTTGAAAGCCATGCCAATTCTTATTGGACATATCATTGAGGGCTAAGTAAAAAAACAAGGGAGCCCGTTGCACTAAACTCCCGCTATGCGCGGGGTACAATAAAGAACGGCAAGGGTCTATTGTACGCAGTCTTACCCTACATTTTTGCAAGAGGTTGTTTCCATAGCTTGAACTCATGACCTCCTGGTCACATGGCTAAGTAGAAATGTTAAGAAGTAAAAAGTCTTCAAATATAGAAAGGCATCATTCTAAATATCCATTACTTTATCTATCTCGATGAATAATAAAAGGATTGGACACCAGAACAAGAATCGTGTCTCTCAGAAACATTTGTGTGAGACAGTGATTGTCTATTCATATGTTTGCAAGGTTAATAACATGTTCCAAGTGGCCCAGTGGTTTGGGCTTGAGACTTCCATGTTGGAGGTCTCAAGTTTAGAACCCCTTGCTAGCGAAAGCAAGGGGTTTGTCTTCTGGGTCGAGCTCGTCGCATCGGGTTCGCCTAGTGCGGATTATCTCTCCTATGTGGTTTGCGAGCTATTGCATAGGAGCGGGGGTTTTACCCTGTGCGCATGCGGCTGCGGGTTTCCCTTGTCATAAAATAAATATATATATATTTAAAGAAGAATTCTTACATAGTTATTAACTAGTGAACATAGTTTCCTTTAATTTATGATCACAATTTTTTTCTTTTCACATCCACCTTTCTTTATCTTTTTTTTTTCGCAGAAGAAGCTGCCTTCATGGACTTACTAAAATTCATGTATAGCAATACTTTGTCTACGATAACACCTACTGCTTTGCTTGATGTGCTTATGGCTGCTGACAAATTTGAGGTTGCATCATGCATGAGACACTGCAGCCGCTTACTGCTCAATCTTCCCATGACATGTGAATCAGCATTGCTATATTTGGATCTTCCTTCTAGTGTTTCTATTGCTGATGCAGTTCGGCCACTGATAGATGCTGCAAAACAGTTTCTTGCTGCACATTTCAAGGATATCACCAAGTGAGAACACTTCCAAAAAAAATAAATTATTACTTACTCTGGTTGATTGGAATTGAAGCTTAATACTGTTTCTTAGAAATGAAATGTGAAGAAAAGCTAGAGTTTTGTTGTCCTCACGAGCTAACTCCTATTTCAGAATGCGTGTGCTTTTCCCAAATGCCTACTTCTGAGGCTTTATAAACTAGCTATTAACGGTTTCCTGTTTGTTTGATTACTGACTAGTGAGATAAAGGACCTCCAATCTTGCCTCAAAAGAGGCTTCTAGTGTCAGATATCAGAATGCTTTCAATTTAAACCTAGATATTAAAACATGTTCACTCCTTAGAAACGTTTTTTTGATGGTTTAGGCAAAGATATGTCATCTGAACTGTTTCCTAAATTCCTTGCCAGGTTCCAAGAAGAGGTATTGAACTTACCTCTTGCGGGAATTGAGGCTGTTCTCTCCAATGACGATCTTCAGGTTGCTTCAGAGGATGCTGTCTGTGACTTTGTTTTAAAATGGGCTCGTACCCATTACCCAAACTTGGAAGAAAGACGTGAAATATTGGGGTCACGTCTTTGTCGCCTCATTCGTTTTCCATACATGACATGCAGGAAGCTGAGGAAAGTTCTAACTTGTAATGATTTTGATCCTGAACTAGCTTCCAAGGATGTACTGGAGGCTTTATTTTTCAAAGCTGAAGCACCGCACCGGCAGCGTTCGCTTGCTGCTGAGGAGGGCAATGCATCACGTAGTAGTTTTGTGGAGCGTGCTTACAAGTATAGACCAATTAAAGTTGTCGAGTTTGAACTTCCTCGTCAGCAGTGTATCGTTTACCTAGATTTAAAACGGGAAGAGTGTAATAATCTCTTTCCTGCTGGTAGAGTTTACTCACAGGCTTTCCATTTGGGTGGACAGGGTTTTTTCCTATCTGCTCATTGTAACATGGATCAACAGAATGCATTCCATTGCTTTGGGTTGTTCTTAGGCATGCAAGAGAAGGGGTCAGTGTCATTTACAGTGGATTATGAGTTTGCTGTTTGGACAAAGCTAACCGAGGGCTATGTGAGCAAATATAAGGGGAACTACACATTCACCGGTGGCAAGGCTGTTGGCTACAGGAACCTGGCTGGCATACCTTGGACTTCTTTTATGGCTGAGGATAGTGTATACTTCATCAATGGTATTCTCCATCTTCGAGCTGTGCTTACTATCCTCCGGGTATGAGCTTTTACATACTAACAGAAAGACTTCGCTTACAGCCATACTGGACTTTTTAGATGTCAAGAGGGCTTTAAGATGAAGAGGTTATCCAGCCAAAGGTCTGTTAAAAAGGGTTTCAATTGTATATTCTCGTTAATTGAAGAAGTTCAGTGCCTATGTAGAAATTGTTGTATGGGCCCTGCTGCTGTATGTTACTGAAACTAACAGACTCAGTAGCTTCATCTGCTTGACATTGTACTGCCTTTTTGACTTGTTAATTTCTTCGAGTAAATAGTAGTTAAAGGAACCATGGTTGTCGTTTGATTGGTGTATGGGATAGACAAGGATATTTCCCCGAATCCCACCATTTTAATAATACTAAATAGTTCATGGGATTTGGTAATACCAATAACTAAACGCGAAATAAAATAACTCGCATTTTATTTTGAAATTGTTACCCCTTCTCTTACCAACCTAATTCAAGGTTTATTAGCTAATAATGGTTAATTCCAAATTACTGCCAAACTTTAGGTTTTAGATGAACTGAAAAAGTGCTCTGCTTTGGGTCATTTGACTAAGAGGGTGTTTCGATTGGCTTAAAAGTTGGTTAAATATATTTTTAAGTCAGTTTTTGACTTCTGGAAATGCTTAACAAATATAATAAACAGAAAAGGGTCAAAATTGCCCCTGAACTATGCGAAATAGACCACTTATACCCTCTGTTACATTTTAGGATCAAAAATGCCTCTGTCATTATCCTAAGAGACCACAATTACCCCTTAAGACTTAACAAAAGTGATTTGGAAAGCCACATGACACTAATGCCGCCACATAGGCTTGCCAACTAGGATACCCACTAAAAATTTTAACCCAATTAATAATTCAACCCTAACCCATTTTTGCTAGATCGAGCCCACTCAAATTAGGAGGAAACATCATGTTTTACACCTCAATCGTTTTCACTATTCAATTCACCCCATAGAGGAGAATTTTTTCTTCACTCGAAATTCATTAAAGCTGTAAACTTTGAAACTCAGAGATGGAAATATGGACTTCACCATCTTTCTCGGGTCTTGAAAATCCTTATTCTTCGAAGCCACAAAATGAAAATAAATATTTTCTGGGCAAGATGAATGCTTGAGAACAGAGTGAACTGCTACTATTGATCCTCTAAAATATTTGACATTAACAGTCATGGCTACATGTATCAAATTTGGGTCACAAATTAACAAATTCGAATCTAAAATTGGACATTTTTGGCTATTACGATATTCTGGAGATTCTTGCTGCAAAGATGTATCAAATTTAGGTCGATTTCTTGCTGCAAAGATGCAGTACTACTGTTTATTTTGTTCATCTAATATTGGACTTAGACGAGCTTATATATAGTAGAATGGACACTACCCTGATAACTAGATACACCACAATTCTAGTTAGGTATTTTTGCTTTTGCTAAATTCTTTTGCTTCCTCACGATCATCGGGATTGGTTTCAAGGCTAAAGCAGAATCTCATGGCTGTCTGTTATACATCAAAATTTGGACCAGAGAGATAGCTGATCTTCACAAGAGAGGCAACAACCCAGTTTTTGTGGTATATAGGGATGTCAGATTTCAGAACCTTCCGCAGTAATTTTGTGAAATGAGATGCATTTACTTTATGACATAATTGCTCAAAGTCCAACAGTCTTGTAAGTAATCTGAATGCTGCAGATGGGGTGAATTGATTAGTGAAAACGATTGAGGTGAAAAAGATGATGTTTCCCTCCTAATTTGAGTGGGATGGGTCTAGCAAAAATGGGTTAGAGATGAATTATTAATTGGGTCAAAGATTTTAGTGGGTATCCTAGTTGGCAAGCCTATGTGGTGGAATTAGTGCCATGTGGCTTGCCAAATCACTTTTGTTAAGTCTTAAGGGTAATTGTGGTCTCTTAGGATAACGGCAGGGGCATTTTTTATCCTAAAATGTAACGGAGGGTATAAGTGATTTATTTCGCATAGTTCAGGGGTAATTTTGACCCTTTTCTGTATAATAAATAACTTAAGGATAAATCAAAAATGACTTAAAATAAGTTAGCAAGTGTTCGGCAAGGTAAAAAATGACTTAAAATAAGTCAAAAACCAAAAGTAGGTCTCCCCTTACTTTTTATTTTTTAACTTAAAAAGTCATTTAAGTTTTTAAGCCAATCTAAACAGGCCTATTTTAATTTAATAATACATTGTTAACCCTTCATGTTTTATATCACAATGAATGTTACAAGGTTGACTAACAGCAATTAAACAAACGGCTTATATTCATTTAGAATAATGTTTTCAATTCCTTCTGAAAGATTGCATCAAGAATGCAAAAGATCAAATAAATAGAGGTGAAACAGAAATGACGATGCCTCTATCTCAAGTTAAGTAGGGTCGACTATATGAATCATCATTCTTTCTTTCTTTATGATAGTAGCATCCAGGTCAGTTTTCACGCACAATTATTAGGATAAATGAAAAGAATCACCTTGTATTTTTTTTTTCTCCGCTGAATTTTAAACCTGAGACCTTAGGATTCTCAACTACTTCATTAACCACTAAGCCACACCCTTGGGTGCATGAATCATCATCATTCATTCCAGCATTTAATTATTTAGGTTCTACAACCTTTCTTTTTATGATGTACAAACAAATCAAAGACTTGTAACAGACCTTGGAGCTGGACCAAATGTAAGCTTAACAACACGACCAAGGCAAAAAAAGAGAGTTGCACGAAAGTTAAAACAAAGAAAAGTGTATCCATTGATTGACATTATAGTAGATGTGTAATAGAAACATGGGAACCCAGTAGACATTGTCACACCCCTTTTTGCGCACGGCGGCGGAAGGGTTTTTCCAATTTAAGTGACAATATTGAATTAGGGATTTATGTTTCTTTTTTTTCAAAGTCGCCACTTGGAATTGAGTTATGGTGTTCCAAGTCACCTTTTTGTTTAATCCCTAATCAAAAGGAAATGACTCTTTATTTGGTTTGCGAACTAGAAATTCGGGTAAGGAATTCTGTTGACCGAGGGGAAGGTATTAGGCATCCCTCGAATCCCGTGGTTCTAGCACGGTCGCTTTTATTGACTTATACTTATCTTGATATATTTTTGGATAATTTGTATAGGCTATGATTTGCTCGCATTTTTATTGTTGAATTTTGATTTGGTCTCAATCCAGATGCGTAACCGCATTCTTGGTCTTGACATTTAGAGACATAACTGTCTTCTTTCTATCACACCTAATAATCTATTTTTTCTATAAGTCTCTACTTTAGATTAATAAAATTTAATTATATTATTGGACAAGGTACATCACTGCATCCTTGATCATATTTTTTTATGTCTCAAAAAAGATGCGCAACCGCATTCTTAATCGAAACAAATAATTTTAACGTACCTAAAAGTTTGTCTAATGTTAAAAGAAAATACTTAGTCTTATTTTTGTGAATTTTAGACAACTAATCTTTTATTTTATTATTATATTAATCGATAATATTTTTAATCAAATAGTTCTCATGACAAAGAATTCAACTAATCTGAAATAGAGTAAATTCCAGTTTAACAACATAACATATTTGTGTAATGCCCATTTATTATAGGTGAAGTAAATAGACAATTAATATAAACATTAAGGTATGACAATACTATAAAAACGATAGGTTAGGCACGATAAAATTAAACAACAACAATTCTTGCATAATGATAGGATTTTATTCATCTTTAGGGATTTGCACTAGGAAATAACATAAATATAACTCAAAATGTCAATATTCATTTCAATCAAATTATGACTGTAACAAAATATAAGAAAATATATCACATAGTTACATCAAATTCCATGAATAAATTAAAGATTTAAGGCAAAGTTATACCTCAAATGAAGAAAATGAGTACCGCAAAACCTTAATCGAAGCTCGATGAAAACACCCACAAATATTTGTTTATGTGGATGTATATTGTTTTTTTTTTCTTTTCTTTGGTTGCTAATGGTTGTGTATTTGGAGTATGTGATTGTATGTTTTGGATTATTCTTTTTTCAGAATGTTGTGCGTGTGTGTTGCTTTTTTCTCTTTTTTTTTTTTTTTTTTTTTTTGCGTCCCCTCCTTTCGTTGGTCCTGTGTCTGTCTATATAGTAGTAGTAGTAGTATGTATGTGTTGTGTCGTGTGAGGGGAAGTGGGGGTGAGGGTGAAGTGGGGGTGAGGGTAATGGAGTGGAGTTGGGTAGTGGAAGATAGGTTTATTTTTTATTATAAATTAAATATATATAAAAATTATAATAATGATAATATTAATAATAAAATAAATAAATATATTAATTAATTATTTTGCACTAATAAAATATAGGAAAAGTCAAATAGCTAGTCTAAAAATATAATTAAGAAATACTATCTTGTTTATTAAAATCTAAATTAAAAGAAAACATATATTTTTTGTAGTTTTCAGATCTTTTAAAATAAACTTACTAAAATACGATGAAAAAATAAAATATTTAATGGAGACCTAGAAGAAATATTTAAGGAATAAAAATGGTGTAAAACCTTATGTTCGGTCAAAATTACGTGTCTACAGACATGACGCAGGAATTCCAACTACAAAGCTTAAAAATGGCTCAAGCAGCCCTCAGTAAGGCGTTGAAGTAGTCCTGGGTTTGGTAAGTACAGAATAGAAGTTAGCCAGAAGCAACAAGCCAGACATATATGCTATGGGACACCCACAAGACTCGTAGGTCATGAAAAATGAAACATGGACATGACAAAAAAACGATGAAGCTCTTTCTCAGCAAGCATAGACATGGTCACGAAAAATAATCTAACAGCCATGAAGCAGAAGAAAAACAGGAATTAAGGAGCAAAACATTAGGATAGTAACCAGCATGAAATATTAAGCTCTGTTAACCACCAATCCTAAACCAGTGTTCTTCAAATCAGTAGTGCTTTCTACAACTGGAGTCACAAGCAAGATGCTCCCAGAAGGAGTCGATAAGAATCTTATTAACTACACTGCATGTCATTTATGTTGCATTGAAGTTTCAAAACGTACAAAGGAGAATTGGAGTTGAAGATCTAGATGATACACGGATATGCAAAGAGGAGGGAACAATAGCCTACACAGAGAGCAGCAAAGGATTGTCATGTGAAGAACTTTCATACCAATCACATAAACACATGAAGCTTAGAAATGTACCCATCATTTACTACATAGTTGATTAACGTACGGAAAATACATAACTGCACAACCACTTCAGCAGAAAAGAAAATAAAGCACAAATAATTTTGATTTTAATATCAATTTCTTGTGGTGAAAGACTGTTTCAATTTATGAGAAATACTTGAAAACCATCTCAAAAAGCAAATAGGAATTACTAACACATCATTATTACTCAAAAAACACCAGAGAATTTTAAGGATTTCAATTGGTTAAGCCCCCAGTTCGACAAAATAAAAAATTATAGTTATTGAAAGCAATCAAAAGAATCTTAAAACATTTATAAACTAACTGCATAGCAACAGTTGTCTCTGAAAATATCAAATAATAACCTTAAATATCGGAACAAATTTTTTACTTAAATAGTATAAAAACCCTGCAGATATATGCAGCTGGGGTCAGACATGATATGGCATCGGACAGGCAGGGATCATGTTATTTGCACAAATTTTTTAAGAAGATGAAATCGTTAGTGTCAATTCAAACTACAGAAATCAAAGAAAATAAAAGCAAGAAACTCTGCAAGTAGCATTTCGGAAACACTGTTGAGAAATGGTAAACTAAAACAGCACAAAAGCAAACATAAGTAGAAACAGAAACATAGAAAAGGGGCGAGGGAAGAAGAGACTCCTGAAGGAAACAACAAAATTTGAAGATACAAACCTAGAAGGCATATAAGATTTCTAAAATTCAGAAGGTTTTATACGAAATGTGTCTTTCATGATAATTAAGGCACTCATGAAAAAGTAACCTAGGACTGCCTTTTCTCATCTTTCATCCACTTCATCAGTCCAATGACCAGGCCGTTGCCTTTCGCTGCCACTTCTAAGATCCATCCTAATCATCCATATAGCATCAACCAGGATAAGAGCCACAACATGCTTCCCATATTTCCCCTAAATCACATACTCATTATTGTTTGCCCTTTAAGTTTAGGCATTGTCTCAGACATATTTTTAATGAAGCATTGCTAGCACAATCTATCCTTCGCCTCAAGGCTCATTCACCATCACAACCATAGCTCTCTTTCACAGTAAAGTATTTTTCTCTACTAACAACATATAGCTCTCTTTCACAGTAAAGTATTTTTCTCTACTAACAACATATAATGCTCTCGGAGCAGAGCACCGAAGACAAACACAAACTACTTGCTATAACATGATATCTTCAAATATAAGAAATATTAGTTTGGAGAGTGAGGAGCTGTAATAATCCATATATAAATAAAAGTGCAGGTAATTTGTATGCATCAAAATGTAATATAGAAAAGCAACTTCTTTTACTTCAATGAAAGAAGTCATTTTTAATAGCCAAGGCCCTATAATGTTCAAAGGCATACAACATTATTAACTGCAAAACTAAGCGAAACAAGCTTACCAATCTTTCTTATGCCTAGCAAATAAAAACTCTCAACAAGATACATTGGAATTTTAAATGCCTGAATTGCACAATTTTAAAATCAAACAGTTGACAAAGCGCAACTAATACCAGAGATTTTGATCATAATCCGCAATAGCTGCAGCAGCATTACACTCGGGCTTTCCTAGCAAGTTTTGCCCACTCGGTATGGTATGCTCCTGACTTGTCAACTCTCTCATAAGTATGTGCCCCGAAATAGTCCCTCTGAGCCTGCACAAGGTTCGCAGGAAGCCTAGAACGCCTGTAGGTGTCGAAATACTGAAGACTAGCAGACATTCCAGGAACACTAATTCCCTTCTGAACAGCAAGTCCCACCACTCTCCTCCAAGCTGCTTGCCTCTGCACCATCTCCCTTGCAAACTCCGGGTCAACCATCAAGTTAGCCAAATTAGGATTCCTCTGATACGCCTTCTTAATACGATCCAAAAACACTGCCCTGATAATACAACCACCTTTCCAAATCCTTGCCATCTCTCCCAAATTCAAATTCCACCCTTTCTCAAAGCTCTTTGCCCTTAGCAAATTCATCCCCTGAGCATAACTACAGATTTTCGACGCATACAATGCCTGCCTCACATCATCAATCAATCTCTTCTTATCAAGACTGCTACCATTAATATCAGAACTTATTTCCTCCTTTAACCCTTCCTTCCTGAAAATCTCTGAGGCTTCTTCCCTCTCGTCCTTCAATCCACTCATGTACCTACTGTCTAACGAAGCAGCAATCGTCGGAGCTGCAATAGACAGCTCCGCCGCCTGCTGCACAGTCCATTTCCCCGTTCCCTTCATTCCTGTCTTATCCAAAATCTTATCCACTAACTCCCCATTTCCAGTTAATTCATCCTTCACATTGAATATATCCGCTGTAATTTCAACCAAAAAACTCTCCAATTCCCCACGGTTCCATTCAGCAAAAATATCAGCCAATTCAGAATTACTCAACCCACCTGCATTCTTCAACACATCATAAGCTTCCGAAATCAACTGCATATCACCATATTCAATTCCATTATGCACCATTTTCACAAAATTCCCCGACCCACCTTCACCAATATAAGTAACACAAGGCCCATCCTCAACTTGAGCTGCAACCTTCTCAAGAATATCTCTAATATTCGTATAAGCCCCATAAGACCCACCAGGCATAAGCGAAGGCCCATTCCTCGCCCCTTCTTCTCCACCAGAAACACCCATACCCAAATACAAAAGCCCCTTCGACGACGCCTCATCAATCCTTCTTTCAGTATTCTCATACCACTCGTTCCCTCCATCAATAATCGTATCCCCAGGCTCCATATACTCAGAAAGCGCAGCAATCGTTTGATCAACAGGTGATCCAGCTTTAACAAGAATGATAACAGATCTGGGTCGTTGAATTGACAGCACAA
Organism: Solanum stenotomum; assembly: GCF_019186545.1. Taxonomy (NCBI): domain Eukaryota; kingdom Viridiplantae; phylum Streptophyta; class Magnoliopsida; order Solanales; family Solanaceae; genus Solanum; species Solanum stenotomum. The sequence continues at coordinate 6,483,612 of NC_064285.1, forward strand.
AATCACGAGGATTGTACTGTCCAATCAACGGAAGTTGTCCTTCATTCTGAGCACGATCTAGGGTTTCATCTACTTTCGAAGTGGTTCTATTGTAAACAGATATAGGAAACCCTTTTTCAGCTATGTTTAAGGCTAAATTCTGACCCATAACAGCAAGACCAGCTAACCCAATACGAGATAAAGCTTGAGCTGTTGCTGCGCCTTCCATGGTGAATGAAGAAAAAGTGAATTTTAGGAGAAAAAGGAAGAGATTCTTGTAAATGGAGTGAAGAAGATGAATATATAGTGAAAAAGGAGAAATGTTTGGTGGGGTTTTTAGGTAATAGGAGAGTGACGGACTCGTCGAGGGAGTGAAAGGGTAGTGGCCAAAACAACCTACGAGAGGTTGGCGTACTAGTCGATGTTGCCTAATCTCTTCCCCAAATAAGTGTTATCTTAACAAATATTAGGTTAATATAATAAATTATTTTTGTTTTAAAATATTTCTTGAAAATAATACTACTAAAAAAAAATAGAGTGTAAGGATATTGTAATTGGAGAAATAGGAACTCAAGGGTATGGTTAAGAGGTTAATGAAGTGATTGAGAATCATGAGGTTTCAGGTTTAATTTCTAGTGGAAACAAAAAATATTAGGTGATTTTTTCCATCTGTATCTGTCTGTCTTAGCATTGGTGGATGAAGTTACCTGCTATTTGTTGTTGATGGGAAATTGGTAGACAGAATTACTTGATATTTGTTGTTGATAGGAGGTTGGTGGACAGAGTTACCTAGTGTTTGTTGTTGATAAGATGTTGGTGGATAGAGTTACCTGACACTTGTTGCTGATAGGAAGTTGTGGACAGAGTTACCTGATATTTGTTGTTGATAAGAGGTTGGTGGATAGAGTTACATGGTATTTGTTGTTGATAAGATGTTGGTGAATAGAGTTACCTGACACTTGTTGCTGATAGGAGGTTGTTGACAGAGTTACCTTGTATTTGTTGCTAATAGGAGGTTTGTGGACAAAGTTTCCTGGTATTTCTTCTTGTTGATAGGAGATCGGTGGACAGAGTTAACTGGTACTTGTTGTTGATGAGAGGTTGGTGGACAAAGTTACCTGGTATTTGTTGCTGATAGGAGGTTGGTGGACAGAGTTACCTGGTACTTGTTGCTGATAGGAGGTTGTGGACAGAGTTACCTCGTATCTATTGTTGATAGGAGGTTTGTGGACAGAGTTTCTTGGTATTTCTTGTTGATAGGAGGTTGGTGGATAGAGTTATCTGGTATTTATTACTGATAAGAGGTTGGTGGACAGAGTTACATGTTATTTATTGCTAATAGGAGGTTGGTGTATAGCGTTACCTGATATTTGTTGCTGATAGAAGGTTGGTGGAAAGAGTTACCTCGTACTTGTTGTTGATAGGAGGTTGGTGGATAGAGTTATTTGGTACTTGTTGCTGATTGGAGGTTGGTTGACGAAAGCTACTTGATATTTGTTGCTGATGGGAGGTTGGTGGACGAAAGTTACTTGATATTTGCTGCTAATGAAAGGTGAAATTAATTAAGGTGTGTGAAAGTTGACCCAAACACCATTATCATAAAAAAAAAAAATACTATTACATTTGTAGTTGGAGAAATACACTAATTTACTATTAATAACGAGTCTTTCTAAGTAGGAAAATATCTTTATTAGGAAGCGTTTCACCCTCGCTGATTAGCAACTTGGTGCTGCGGTGGAAAGGGATATCCAGGTGGAACAAAAAGAAGGAAAAATATCTTGGTCAAAGAAAAACTTTTCAATGGATCCAGTAAAGTAGAAAAAGGTTCTGATTTTCAGGAAAAAAAATAATTTATACAAGAATCCATGAACAATGATTTTTTCATGAAAACGAAATGAATACCTTTCAAAAAAATTCTTAAAAGGACATGATAATGATTTTTTCTTATAGAAGTCACTAAATTATTTACTTTCACTATAAAATCACTCAAATTATAGATAATCTTTTGTAAAAAAAAAAAACTATGATTAAAAATCAATCAAATCTCATCGGAAAATACATTAACATGCCAAATGCAACTCTCGATATTTTATTTACTTTTTTATCGTTTGAATTTTATATTTAAGAGAATCGATCTGGCAAAAGGAATATCAGTGGGATAATAAGTAATGTGTGATCAATAAAATAATACCATCGATTAAATTACGTATTCATCAATCTTGAATCCTCACTTTAAACAATATTATTTGATTATAAAAAAAATAATTTATTTCTAATGTTAATGTCTCTATCAAGCGCTCTTTTAAAATTGTCTTCAAATCCTTTACACCATGGTATATTCTTCGCTAATAAGAAATACTAGAAGACTTTCAACTAATTAATTCTTTTCGAATTATTGTCTGCTCATAAATGAAGAATGTTAGTTTCTTCATTTTTAACATTTTTGTTGAAGATTTTAGTGCAATTGGATGCTTTTGGTAGAACTAATTAAGTAAAATGAAACTAACAATAATTAGTGCTTCTTTGTCAAAAATTAAATAGGAGTAAGCTCAATGTATATTCAATTTTTTTTCAAAATACCAACTATAAAATTATATGAAGTATATTGGTATTGTTATTGCCGTTAATAAATAATCATGTAATGAAATTATAGATACATACATTATCATGCAACAAAAGGCAAAAAAATTATATTATTAAAATATAATGCAGACACTATAGGGATCTAAGAAGAATATCATTTTGCAAATTGCAGCTTTTAGTATTAATTGGTACCTTCGTTATGCCAAAGGACGTTATAGCACAGAAGGACAAACCGCAGCCAGACACCCTTTGACTTTATAACCAATAGAAATTTGACTCTAATTCAAAATAAAATTCTTTTAGCCTTCTTAACGGATAATATATTAGTGTAATTTTATATGTGAGATTTAAAAAAGATGATTAGTATATAATTTTATTCTTACTTTATAAAAATAGAAATGTTATTTTTGATTTACTTTTATCTCAAATAAAATATATCAACATCACGTATAGAAAAGATGTGAGAGCCAAAAATTCTTTCTCAAATTCAAGGATATAATCTCCTATAGCTAGTTATAATTTGAATTTAAAAAAGTAATTTTTTGAAATTTTATGTTTTAATTGCAGATTTTATGTAGTTTATTTTACCAATTTTTGAATGATATTTTGTTGATCTCCCGTATTACTATTATTTTTGTTACTTAAAACAATATATAAAATAATCGTAAAATCAATCTCTCTTCAACCTCTCTATAAAACAGTATGGACATAAATCACGCTCAAATTTTAATGAAAATATATGGATATGTCCATTCTCATGCCTTCAATGAAGATAATATATATATATATATATAGCATTATGTATAGCATAATTCCATATATAAGAAGTTGATATACAAATTATCGAAGTAGTATAATCTTATCTTATAATGAGAAATATATATAGGAGAAGTCATATATTCCTCATCAACCAACTACAATCTTTCCAATAACTTTGGACTTTCCCCAAAATACTTTGACACATGAAATTCATCATGTCAAGATATTGAGTTGGTTCAAATGCGCAAAATCCATGTTCAAACTCCATTAGGAACAAGAGCAAATACGAGACGATTTGCTATCAATAAAGGTATTAAGAGCCCAAAAGTATACTAATGTCTCACAATAGATTCATTCTACTACGATAGGAATCCATATATATATATTAGTGACTATGAAATTGTTCCAGAAAAACTATGTATGCAGGTGTATACAGACATTACCCCTACCTTAGAAGTGAAGGTACAAACCCCTCTCATGATATCATAATATGAATATCAATTATTAAATCTTATAGTAAACAGCAGTGAAGTATAGAGGGCGGCCACTCTTATCATTTTATTCATGTCTTAACCAAAAAAAACTCAGATCATCCAACATTCACTTATTGCAGAACATTATAATGGGGAAAAAAAGTATTAAAGCTTAATGCTAGAGGATAAAGGATTACTTAACACGAGGTTGTCGCTAAGCCCCCTGGGAATTTAGTATCAGAAGAACTGGGCAGTATGTCTTTTGGAAAAGAAATTGTATACAAGCAAGCCTTTGATGATTATATAATTTATCAGCTGATGGCCAATCTCAGAATCTGAGACAGATGATAAATATAGATTAACTTCCAACCCCTCAGACAGCAACCCCACTAAATAGACACTTGCGGATCTGCAAGATTTAGGAGAGAAATTAAGTAAAGAGAGTTATTGGGAACCATCGAAAAGCAATTATAAAATCTGCAAAATTGTTGGAAGCAGTGGGACTTGTTTGATGGACTTAATCACAACGACAGAGGAAGCAACAGCAGAAAGTTTGCTCTTGTTCGCTTCCACCTCTACTACGATTCTACAATGACTGTTTCTGGAGTGAAAATGACAGAAATGGTTGTGCTTTATTTTGGTACTTAATGTATTTCACTTGATTGAAATGGACCTTAACATCCAATAAACGTGTTCATTTTGATCATTTATCCCAAACTTAACATATTTATTGAAATAGAAGTGTTAAATTTAACTGTGGATCCTACGTGGCTAACAAGATCTACCGTTGTTGTCTGCTTTGTTAGCTAAAAAAAAAACCATGAAATCTAACACCATTTTTTTTTTTTTTTTTGATTTGCACCGGGTGTCCGAGTCTCTTTGAGCCCCGACTAATCCCGGGGGTGCACAGGCCCTCGGCAAGGAGTTTCCCGCAAGTGCACCACGGTTAATTCAGGTTTTACTATTTGCTCTGGCTTAAAATAGAAATCAGTATTAGGCCAGTGGAGTAATATTTTAGGAAAGAGAAAAAAAAATTGTTGGGGGAAAATAGAGAAAATGGTATTAGAGTTTGTGGAGTTCTTTCTTTAGAGCTAACAAAGAAGACAACACTAGTAAATGTTGTTGGCCACGAAGGGTTCATAGTTAAATTTAACACTTTTTTTTTGATAAATTTGTTAGATTTAAGGTAAAGGATCAAAATGAACGAACACCTTTTGTTATACATTAAGGACCATTTCAATCAAATAAAACATATTAAGGACCAAAATGAGCACCTTGGTTATACATTAAGGACCATTTCAATTAACTGAAATATATTAAGGACCAAAATAAAACATTACCCATACATTAAGGACCATTTTGGTCATTTTCTCGTTTCTGGACTCATATTACTGGTGAGTGGTATGTCCAGTCATTTTAAGTCCATCGTCACTTTCATCTATCACTAAGCTCGTCTTAATATGTGCTTGCTGCTTAAGAACTATATTACCCCAAAGGGCAACGAATAATGAAGTTTCCATAACTTAGTCTCGACAAAGACTAGAAAACAATAGACATCCCCACAACTCCAAAATGTCAGAGTGCAGTAACAAAAAAATAGCAAAGGAGCTTATTGGAGATGCTTAAGCCACAAGGTACGAAGTACAAAAGAGCCATTGACTTGACATGTAAAAATTTTTTATGGAGAACAGCATAAACAGCAGCTGTAGCCTGTAAGTATCAACAATGCTTATATCCCCCACCCAAAAAAAGGCATGTAAAGATTTTTTTTTTTTTTGATAGGTAATGAACATGTAAGACGCTTAATTCATCTACATGACATCTGTAAAATGACAAGGGATGCATGACATTTGAAATAGACAGTGTAACTCAGTAAAAGGACCACAATTGTATCAACATTGGTACAAGGAAAACAAGAAATTTGGCAAGACAAGAACCAAATCGTGAGAAGTATGGAGGTAAGCACAAAAGCAAGTACCTCGGGTAGCTTTTTACGGAACACAACTTCCAATCTGGCATCAAGAGTGTTCTCACACACAATTTTCCCATCTCGAGAAGCCAGTACCACTCCTCCAGAACTGTCGGGATAGAGAGATGAATTACAAAGAGGAGCTACTTAGCCTTGAAGACATATATGAAGCCACTTACCAAGAAGGACCATGCGCATTATGATGAGATGGGGCTGGTGGAAGGTGGATGTGGTCAATTATGATCTCAGGTGTGTGGACCATTGCCTTCTCCGCATACTCCTCCTTTACTGCATCCAGTACATCTTCTACCAGGTTTACATCATCTTTCCGGCAACGCAGTAAGACAGATGGCTCTTTAAGTCTGAGTAAACTCTACAATCAAAGAGTAGTACTCATCTTATTCCCAAACAAAAGAGCAACATTAGTTCATAAAGGCACATAGACAATAAAGTCCATTGTGGCTATAGACAACATAAATTGCAACTAATTTAGCTGTTAATTATTATATCGTGTTTTGGAGATAGCACAAGAAACAAGGAACTTACAAAGAAAACGAAAGATCATATTGCAATGAACATATGGAAACCTCAGGATTCCATTGAAGAGGACAGAAGAAAGTCAGAAACACAAATTCTTTCTAATAGCAACCAAATTACTCCTTGGTATCTAGAACTGCAACCATGTCTCCTGTCTTAACATTTTAACCACCACTCTGGTTCCGATGACGAAGGAACTGGTGCAGGACATGTATCATTATTCTCTTGCCATCTTGAGTAATTTGTGGCCTGGCTATCACAAATGGAGCAGGTAATGAAGGCACACTACACGATTGGTGCTCAATAGAAGGACCAGAAGGTGGATGAACAACATCATTTGATGGTGTTGTCGAAGCACGGGTAACCTAATAGACTAACCATTCCTCTCCCTCCCCTGACTAAGAGGTGCATAGAAGAATGGTGTAGTCTCTGGAAAACACCACTCTAATGGATACCAAGTATCTTCCAAGTCCAGTAAAATAACATCAATAACCTTTCTGGAGACGAGAATAGCCTAGAAAAACACACTTTACTGCTTCAGGATCCAACTTTATAACAAATGATCGAACATAACATGTGCTTCCAAACACCTTAGGTTCATATGGAAATAGTAACGTGTTTGGAAAAAGAACATTACCAACAACCGCACTAGATGGCATGCGATTGATTAGAAAACAAGCTATAGAAATCGCATCTGTCCAAAACTGTTTAGGAACTTTCATTTGGAACAAAATTGCCCGAGCTATCTTAAGTAGATGTCTATTCTTCCTCTCAGCAACACCATTTTGAGAAGGTGTATCAACATATGAAGACTGATGAAGAATACCGTGTTGTCATAGTCACTTCTTAAAATATGTACTGAAGCATTGAATTGAGTTTTGCCTTCAACATAGAAGGCAACAAAAATGAGTGAACACTTCAGAGCAACTCTTCATAAAATAAATCCAAGTCGCTCAGAAGTGTTTACTCACTTTTGTGCCTTCTATGCTGAAATCAAAATCCAATTCAATGTTTCAATACGTATTCTAAGGAGTGACAATGCTAAAGAATATATGTCAGGAATATTTCAGTCATATATGAGACAACACAGTATTCTTCATCAGTCTTCGTGTGTTGATACACCCTCTCAAAATGGAGTTGCTGAGACAAAGAATAGACATCTACTTGAGACAACTCGACTTGCAATCTCTACGGCTTGCTCCATCTATTATGATTGCTAGTAATATGCCTTATAATGTTCTTTTTCCAAAGAAGTCACTTTTTTCGGTGGAACCTAAGGTATTTGGATGCATATGTTATGTTCGAGATGCTCGACCATTTGTTACCAAGTTGTATCCCAAGGCATTGAAGTGCGTTTTTTTAGGTTATTCTCACCTTCAAAAGGGGTGTTAGTGTTATTCTACTAGACTTCGCAGATATTTGGTGTCAATTGATGTGGCATTTTCAAAGTCTACACAATTTTTAGGTTATTCTCTCCCTGCTTATGAGCGGACACATAGCGTGTGGGCAAGAGTCGTGTGCTCTCATTTACGAGCACCTTAAGGCGTCAGGTATGCTGAAGCCCCTCGAAGGAACCACTTGAGGGTTTGGGCATGAAAGCTCTCAAAAGACATGTGCCTACCACCCGAACCAAAAAGGACACACTATAGAAGAATGTGTGGAGCTTAAGGCAACAATCCGCAACCTGATCAACGTTGGGGAGATCCCGTATATGTGGGGTGGGAACACCGTCCTTACCTGTGACCAACAGGAGCCTAGTATGCCGGTCACTAAGCACACTTTGTTTTATTGTCACTACTTCACGCCTTTCAAGGAAACGTTGTTGAATATCTACAGTCTGTTAGTTTGAAAATGAGTTTTGGCCTCTATCGGAAAGGATAACGAAGCAATCGATCCAGTTAGAATTGAGATTTGGAAACCCTGCCCTTATCATGATGCCATAGATCACAACATTAGAAGGTGCCTCAGGTTTCTCCTTGACGTGGAATCCCTCGTCAACATGGGAAAGATCCAAGTAGAGTTTGTCCCCCGTGGCTAATACGACAGTCAGAGAAAGGAGCTTTGGTTAAGGCACCATCTATCTTTTAGGAGCTTTATTATCTTTTTTCACTTTCCTTGTAATCACCATAAATGAATGAATGAAAATGAAAATTTTCTTAGTATTCGAACTACGTAGGGCCTGAATTCTCCTTGGGAGATATGTAGGCAGCCTTTCAAGGCCCGACCCCTATCTATTAAAAGTTTCTTTTCCCTCTCTCATTCTACAAGGAAACATTGAATTCACATCAGCAGATGCCCAGAGATGCAGCAAGAAGACCTTAGCTCAACGCAATTTAACCTTTCTGAGTCACTAGCCTCAAAATAAAATGAACAAATTTCTGCTTGTTCAAAAGTCAGTCCCCATGATTCGTGGGTTACCATGTTCTCAGACAAAGCAACTTTTATGTGTTTATCTGCTTTCTATGTAATATCTTGCATTATTCATCAAGAACTAATACTGACAGATTTGTCTTTGAGTTGTTTTCTCTACAGGTAGTTAGAACTGATATGTGTTGATACACTGGCCGATCATCCTTATTTCACTAGATCTAAAGGTCCTACAGATTCCTTCCCCAGTCAAAGTTCACAAAAGGGAAAAGCAGCATTGGGTGATAACAGCGAAGAAACCAGCTTTACTGATGTCGTGGTGGCTCAGACCGCCCTTGCTGATCAGAATGAACTGATCCTGCAGTTGATGCAACAAATTGCTGAGATGAGGGTTGAGATGCAGAGAAAACAAGATTTGCCTCCTCCAATTTTTACTGTCAACACTCAACCAGACGGAAGACCTCTAGCTCAAATTCCCCCTCCTAACGTGAAACAAGCTCAAAACCCGTCTTCAAGTCCTGCTCGTAATCCCTCCATCATTGACCTTACCACCCAAAACCCTCATTACGCCTCAGTTTCTTATCAAACACCACCCCCTCCTCAAAATACCAACCTCCAAGCACCACTCCCTCCCCCTAATGCAAACCACCCAACTGGCCTACCCCCTCACAACCAAAATGCTAATAACCCACGCACTTCCCTCCTTCACCAAAACCAGTATATCAGCACCCAGACTTTTCCCCAAAACTATCACGCTCCTTTAAATGGACAGAGTCCCTCTATTGCTCTACCACTACCACAAAAGGCCACTATCCAAATATCAGTCCCCAACGAGCATGACGCCTATGGTTCGGAGCTCAACCACTATGAGGAGAGGGAGAGAGAGTGGAGGTCAAAGGAAGAGACCGCCAAGATAGACATGAAGGAGGAAATTAGAAAAGCCATAAAGGAGTTGAACTGCATTCCTAAGGTTGCCGGGTTGAGTTACGAAGACCTGTGCATTCATCCGAATTTGGACCTCCCGGAAGGGTTCAAGGTGCCAAAATTCGACATCTTCGGAGGAACGGGTAACCCCTTAGCACACCTGAGGGCCTACTATGACCAACTCGTGGGAGTTGGGAGAGATAAAGCTTTGTTAATGGGGCTTTTTAGCCGAAGTCTGAGCGGAGAGGCTCTAGAATTGTTTACGTCTCATGAAACGAGACAGTGGTCTAACTGGAACGCTCTGGCTAAGGACTTCATCGAACGATTCGCCTACAATGTGGAGATTGTTCCTGATCGTTACTCGGAGAAGATGAAACAGAAGCCGACCGAAAGTTACAGAGAATTCGCATATAGATGGCGAAAGAAGGCAGCTAGAGTTAGACCTCCTATGTCAGAAAAGGAAATTGTCGAAGTGTTTGTGCGGGTGCAGGAGCCCGAATATTATGACAGAATTATGTTACTCGTTGGAGCAAAATTTGCTAAGATAGTCAAGGTAGGTGAGACTATCGAAGATGGATTGAAAACCGGGAAGATTGTCCGTGTTGCTGCCTTGCCCAGATCTTCGGGCTTGTTGAAGAAGAAAAGAGAGGATGTGTCATCTATCTCTTATGAGGGGAAGAAGACCCCAAGGAAATCCTCATCATACCAAGGTCGTTCTCGACCTTCACAGAGTTCATATCCGGCTTGTTATGCATAGGCTAATTACAAGAATACCCCTCCCCCAGTTACCAAAATACCCCCCTCCTAGTTATCAAAATACACCCCATCCTAGATACTCGATTTGGTAATTAGGAGAGGGAGTATTTTGATAACTGGGAGGGGGGGTATTTTGGTAACTGGGAGGGAGGGGTATTCTGGTAATCAGCCTGTGCATAACAAGCCGGGTATGAACTCTGTGAAGGACGAGAACGACCTTGGTATGATGAGGATTTCCTTGGGGTCTTCTTCCCTTCATAAGAGATAGATGACACATCTTTTCTTTTCTTCTTCAACACGCCCGAAGATTCAGGCGAGGCAGCAACACGGGCAATCTTCCGGTTCTCAATCCATCTTCGATAGTCTCACCTACCTTGACTATCTTAGCAAATTTTGCTCCAACGAGTAACATAATTCTGTCATAATATTCGGGCTCCTGCACCCGCACAAACACTTCGACAATTTCCTTTTCTGACATAGGAGGTCTAACTCTAGCTGCCTTCTTTCGCCATCTATATGCGAATTCTCTGTAACTTTCGGTCGGCTTCTGCTTCATCTTCTCCGAGTAACGATCAGGAACAATCTCCACATTGTAGGCGAATCGTTCGATGAAGTCCTTAGCCAGAGCGTTCTAGCTAGACCACTGTCTCGTTTCATGAGACGTAAACCATTCTAGAGCCTCTCCGCTCAGACATCGGCTAAAAAGCCCCATTAACAAAACTTCGTCTCTCCCAACTCCCACGAGTTGGTCACAATAGGCCCTCAGGTGTGCTAAGGGGTTTCCCGTTTCTCCAAAGATGTCGAATTTTGACACCTTGAACCCTTCCGGGAGGTCCAAATTTGGATGAATGCACAGGTCTTCGTAACTCAACCCGACAACCTCAGGAATGCAGTTCAACTCCTTCATGACCTTTCTAATTTCCTCATTCATGTCTATCTTGGCGGTCTCTTCCTTTGACCTCCACTCTCTCTCTCTCTCCTCATAGTGGTCGAGCTCCGAACCATGGGCGTCATGCTCGTTGGGGACTGATATTTGGAAAGTGGCCTTTTGTGGTAGTGGTAGAGCAATAGAGGGACTCTGTCCATTTAAAGGAGCGTGATAGTTTTGGGGAAAAGTCTGGGTACTGATATACTGGTTTTGGTGAAGGAGGGAAGTGCGTGGGTTATTAGCATTTTGGTTGTGAGGGGGTAGGCCAGTTGGGTGGTTTGCATTAGGGGGAGGGAATGGTGCTTGGAGGTTGGTATTTTGAGGAGGGGGNAACTCGTCTTCAAGTCCTGCTCGTAATCCCTCCATCATTAACCTTACTACCCAAAACCCTCATTATGCCTCAGTCTCTTATCAAACACCACCCCCTCCCCAAAATACTAACCTCCAAGCACCACTCCCTCCCCCTAATGCAAACCACCCAACTGGCTTACCCCCTCACAACCAAAATGCTAATAACCCACGCACTTCCCTCCTTCACCAAAACCAGTATATCAGCCCCCAGACTTTTCCCCAAAACTATCACGCTCTTTTAAATGGACAGAGTCCCTCTATTGCTCCACCACTACCACAAAAAGCCACTTTCCAACTACCAGTCCCCAACGAGCATGACGCTTATGGTTCGGAGCTCGACCACTATGAGGAGAGGGAGAGAGAGTGTTGGTCAAAGGAAAAGACCGCCAAGATAGACATGAAGGAGGAAATTAGAAAGGCCATGAATGAGTTGAACTGCATTCCTGAGGTTGCCGGGTTGAGTTACGAAGACCTGTGCATTCATCCGAATTTGGACCTCTCGAAAGTGTTCAAGGTGCCAAAATTCGACATCTTTGGAGGAACGGGGAACCCCTTAGCACACCTGAGGGCCTACTGTGACCAACTCGTGGGAGTTGGGAGAGATAAAGCTTTGTTAATGGGGCTTTTTAGCCGAAGTCTGAGCGGAGAAGCTCTAGAATTGTTTACGTCTCATGAAACGATACAGTGGTCTAGCTGGAACACTCTGGCTAAGGACTTCATCGAACGATTCGCCTACAATGTGGAGATTGTTCCTGATCGTTACTCCTTGGAGAAGATGAAGCAGAAGCCGACCGAAAGTTACAGAGAATTCGCATATAGATGGCGAAAGAAGGCAGGTAGAGTTAGACCTCCTATGTCAGAAAAGAAAATTGTCGAAGTGTTTGTGCGGGTGCATAAGCCCGAATATTATGACAGAATTATGTTACTCATTGGAGCAAAATTTGCTAAGATAGTCAAGGTAGGTGAGACTATCGAAGATGGATTGAGAACCGGGAAGATTGCCCGTGCTGCTGCCTTGCCCAGATCTTCGAGCTTGTTGAAGAAGAAAAAAGAGGATGTGTCATCTATCTCTTATGAGGGGAAAAAGACCCCAAGGAAATCCTCATCATACCAAGGTCGTTCTCGACCTTCACAGAGTTCATATCCGGCTTGTTATGCACAGGCTGATTACCAAAATACCCCCCTCCTAGTTATCAAAATACTCCCCCTCCTAGATACTCGATTTGGTAATTAAGAAGGGGAGTATTTTGATAACTAGGAGGGGGGGTATTTTGGTAACTGGGAGGGAGGGGTATTCTGGTAATCAGTCTGTGCATAACAAGCCGGGTATGAATTCTGTGAAGGACGAGAACGACCTTGGTATGATGAGGATTTCCTTAGGGTCTTCTTCCCTTCATAAGAGATAGATGACACATCTTCTCTTTTCTTCTTCAACAAGCCCGAAGATTCGGGCGAGGCAGCAACACGGGCAATCTTTCGGTTCTCAATCCATCTTCGATAGTCTCACCTACCTTGACTATCTTAGCAAATTTTGCTCCAACGAGCAACATAATTCTGTCATAATATTCGGGCTTATGCACCCGCACAAACACTTCGACAATTTTCTTTTCTGACATAGGAGATCTAACTCTAGCTGCCTCCTTTCGCCATCTATATGTAAATTCTCTGTAACTTTCGATCGGCTTCTGCTTCATCTTCTCCAAGGAGTAACGACCAGGAACAATCTCCACATTGTAGGCGAATCGTTCGATGAAGTCCTTAGCCAGAGCGTTCCAGCTAGACCACTGTCTCGTTTCATGAGACGTAAACCATTCTAGAGCCTCTCCGCTCAGACATCGGCTAAAAAGCCCATTAACAAAACTTCGTCTCTCCCAACTCCCACGAGTTGGTCACAGTAGGCCCTCAAGTGTGCTAAGGGGTTCCCCGTTTCTCCAAAGATGTCGAATTTTGACACCTTGAACCCTTCTGGGAAGTCCAAATTTGGATGAATGCACAGGTCTTCGTAACTCAACCCGGCAACCTCAGGAATGCAGTTCAACTCCTTCATGGCCTTTCTAATCTCCTCCTTCATGTCTATCTTGGCGGTCTCTTCCTTTGACCTCCACTCTCTCTCCCTCTCCTCATAGTGGTCGAGCTCCGAACCATGGGCATCATGCTCGTTGGGGACTGATATTTGGAAAGTGGCCTTTTGTGGTAGTGGTGGAGCAATAGAGGGACTCTGTCCATTTAAAGGAGCGTGATAGTTTTGGGGAAAAGTCTGGGGGCTAATATACTGGTTTTGGTGAAGGAGGGAAGTGCGTGGGTTATTAGCATTTTGGTTGTGAGGGGGTAGGCCAGTTGGGTGGTTTGCATTAGGGGGAGGGAGTGGTGCTTGGAGGTTTGTATTTTGAGGACGGGGTGGTGTTTGATAAGAGGCTGAGGCATAATGAGGGTTTTGGGTAGTAAGGTTAATGATGGAGGGATTACGAGCAGGACTTGAAGGCGGGTTTTAAGCTTGTTCCACGTTAGGAGGGGGAATTTGAGCTGGAGGTCTTCCGTCTGGTTGAGCGTTGACAATAAAAATTAGAGGAGGCAAATCTTGTTTTCTCTGCATCTCGACCCTTATCTCAGCAATTTGTTGCATCAATTGTAGGATCAGTTCATTCTGATCAGCAAGGGCGGTCTGAGCCACCACGACATCAGTAAGGCTGGTTTCTTCGTTATTATCACCCATTGTTGCTTTTCCCTTTTGTGAACTTTGACTGGGGAAGGAATCTGTAGGACCTTTAGATCTAGTGAAATAAGGATGATCGGCCAATGTATCAACACAGATCAGTTCTAACTACCTGTAGAGAAAAACAATTCAAAGGCAAATCTGTCAGTATTAGTTCTTGATGAATAATGAAGATATCACATAGAAAGTAGATAAACACATAAAAGTTTCTTTGTCTGAGAACATGTTAACCCACGAATAATGGGGACTGACTTTTAAACAAGCAGGAATTTGCTCGTTTTATTTTGAGGCTAGTGACTCAGAAAGGTTAAATTGCGTTGACCTAAGGTCTTCTTGTTGCATCTCTGGGCATCTGCTGATGTGAATTCAATGTTTTCTTGTAGAATGAGAGAAGGAAAAGAAATTTTTAATAGATAGGGGACGGGCATTGAAAGGCTGCCTACGTATCTCCCAAGGAGAATTCAGGCCCTACGTAGTTCGAATACAAAGGAAAATTTTCATTTTCATTCATTCATTTCTGGTGATTACAAGGAAAGTGAAAAACAGATAATAAAGCTCCTAAAAGATAGATGGTGCCTTCACCGAAGCTTCTTCCTCTGACTGTTGTATTAGCCACGGGGGACAAACTCAACTTGAATCTTTCTCATGTTGACGAGGGATTCCACGTCATAGAGAAACCTGAGGCACCTTCCCATGTTGTGATCTATGGCATCATGATAAGGGCAGGGTTTCCAGATCTCAATTCCAACTGGATCGATTGCTTCGTCATCTTTTTCGATAAAGGCCAAGACTCCTTTTCGAACTAACAGACTATAGATATTCAGCAATGTTTTCTTGAAAGGCGTGAAGTAGTGACAATAAAACAAAGTGTGCTTAGTGACCGGCATACTGGGCTCCGGTTGGTCACAGGTAAGAACGGTGTTCTCACCCCACATATACGGGATCTCCCCAATGTTGATCAGGTTGCGGATTGTTGCCTTAAGCTCCACACATTCTTTTATAGTGTGTCCTCTTTGGTTCGGGTGGTAGGCACACGTCTTTTGAGAACTTTCATACCCAAACCCAAAAGTGGTTCCTTCGAGAGGCTTCAGCATACATGACGCCTTAAGGTGCTTGTAATTGATAGCACATGACGCGACTCTTGCCCCCACGCTATGTGTCCGCTCATAAGCCGGGAGAGTGATCTTTTTGTCTCCTCCTTTCAGACGTCCCAGGAAGGGAAGCATATAGATGATTCCCTCATCGACATCTTCTTCAGTAGCTCCAGGGTGAGTGTCTTCGGGACCACTATTTGCTTCTTTATTGAAGAAAGAGCATTTTCCACGTATCTTCTCATAGTTATGTCATTTTTAAAGACGTCATGTTCCTTCCGTACAGCAACTGTCTTTTTACTTATAACATCGCATTTTGTCATCTTTGCTGCCAATTCCACGTCTAGTGCTGCATTTGTTGCTCGTGCAACCGCGGTGGCAAACTCCACTTCTATTCTCCTTTCTCTGGTTTCTTGGATCTCTCGTCTGAGCCGCTGCAATTCCATCCTCAAATCCTCCTTGGTTAGCTCTATGTTGATACCCTTGCCTTTTTTCCATCTTAGCAGCAATTTCACCTTTCCTGAGATGATAGAGTAATGTTTTAGGATTTGGTAGTAGGATTTTATTTATTTATTTTATTTTTTGGTTGAGAAACTCAAGACTCATGGAATTTTGGTCGGACATTTTGGTGGTGTCTTGTATTTGGCATTGTAGAGATTTTTTCAGAAAATTTTGACAAGGAGTGGGCTAAAAATGTCCTCATTCGAAGCAACGTATCACATAAACAGTTAAAGCACACAAGCATACATCGTGTCCTAAACAGCTATGTGACCCTTTTGTGCCCAGGGTAGGCCTAGCGAATTTGAAAGATGTATTGCGCCATTTAAAACAAATTGTTGCACCCCCTAAAAAATTCATAAATAATTAGAGAATTCATTACAAAGTCAACGAAAGGGGTACATCTTTAAGGGAATGGATAAACTGCAAATACAATAAAATCAATCCCACGCAGGGGAATAAGATAGCTAAAAGGCTGAAGGTCCCGCTCCTCCTCTTGCTTTTTCCACTTCTTCGCGAATGAGGAACTTGCTAGTCATCACATGCGGCTCGGCGAACACAACTTTGGAAGACATCGGTACGCCCTGGAGAGTGTTAAGTTGATCATCCAAATTCGAGTCCGAACGTACCAGGCAGGCTCTTGCGTTAGCTAACTCTTGTGTGGCAAAGACTAAGGCCTTTTGGCTTTCATATTCTCGATACTGGATTTTTCGTTCCCTATGCAGGTATTCTTGCTCTCTACGTTGAACCTCTTGCTATCTTCGATCCCATTCCTGCTGAAAGTGGTAGGCTTGGATTTGGAGCCTTACCTGGACATCTTCAATTTGTTGGCCCGTGTGTGGCGTCGGGTCAAGTGTATCACGTAGATCATCCTGCAACCATTTTTGGTATTCCTCAACATACCCAGCTTCATATCTGTCTTCGGCCATGCCCTCTTTTAAGTTGACCTGCCCGGCCCATTCATCGAGAATTTCCTTGGCATGAGGTATCTTGTCGCACCCGTTGTAGTCAAAGACGTAGCGGCTAGTGTCTCTTTTGAAAGGTAGAATTTGCCTTCTGCTGAATTGTCGCATTACCCTGCTAGGGTTGTAAGTTCCCACACCTCTAATGCCAGGAAAAATTAGGAAAGGACACTTAGTAAAATAACATCAATAACCTTTCTGGAGACGAGAATAGCCTAGAAAAACACACTTTACTGCTTCAGGATCCAACTTTATAACAAATGATCGAAAATAACATGTGCTTCCAAACACCTTAGGTTCATATGGAAATAGTAACGTGTTTGGAAAAAGAACATTACCAACAACCACACTAGATGGCATGCGATTGATTAGAAAACAAGCTATAGAAATTGCATCTGTCCAAAACTGTTTAGAAACTTTCATTTGGAACAAAATTGCCCGAGCTATCTAAGTAGATGTCTATTCTTCCTCTCAGCAACACCGTTTTGAGAAGGTGTATCAACATATGAAGACTGATGAAGAATACCGTGTTGTCATAGTCACTTCTTAAAATATGTACTGAAACATTGAATTGAGTTTTGCTTTCAACATAGAAGGCAACAAAAATGAGTGAACACTTCAGAACAACTCTTCATAAAATAAATCCAAGTCGCTCGGAAGTGTTTACTCACTTTTGTGTCTTTTATGCTGAAATCAAAATCCAATTCAATGTTTCAATACGTATTCTAAGGAGTGACAATGCTAAAGAATATATGTTAGGAATATTTCAGTCATATATGAGACAACACAATATTCTTCATCAGTCTTCGTGTGCTGATACACCCTCTCAAAATGGAGTTGCAATCTCTACGGCTTGCTCCATCTATTATGATTGTTGGTAATATGCCTTATAGTGTTCTTTTCCAAATAAGTCACTTTTTTCGGTGGAACCTAAGGTATTTGGATGCACATGTTATGTTCGAGATGCTCGACCATTTGTTACCAAGTTGGATCCCAAGGCATTGAAGTGCGTTTTTTTAGGTTATTCTCACCTTCAAAAGGGGAGTTAGTGTTATTCTACTAGACTTCGCAGATATTTGGTGTCAATTGATGTGGCATTTTCAAAGTCTACACCATTTTTCTATGTACCTCCAATTTCTACAATTCAGGAGGAAGATGGGTGGTTAGTCTATCAGGTTAGCCGTATTTTGACGGAAGAATCAAATGTTGTCTCTCCATCTCCTAGTTCTTTTATTGAGGATCAATCGACTATTGTCCCATCAATTCCTACTCTATCTGCGGTAGTAAGACCACCAGTTGTTCAAGTTTACTCGAGGAGGCGAGAGACCAATAATACATGCCCTACAACAGTCCATTTATGATCCTGTAGAAAATTTTGACCTCCCTGCTGCTCTTCGCAAAGGTACTCGTAGTTGCAAATCCACATATTCCATTGCTAATTTTGTTTCCTATGATGGCTTATTCTCTACGTCTAGATCTTTGACTACCTCTCTAGAGTCTAGACTCTATCTATGTACCCAAAATAGTGAAAGAGACATTGAATCATCCTAGATGGTCTAATGCAATGCTTGATGAAATACACGCCTAAGATGAAAATCACACATGGGATTGGTGGATTAACTCAAGGGAAAGAAATCAGTGGAATGTAAGTGGGTATTCACAGTTGAAGTTAGAACAACTAGATCCCTTTGAAAGATATTTTTCCAAACCTATTCACCGTATGTAACAACCTTGAAGCAACTGTCAAAGAGTGTTGGACTGAACTGGGATGGGATCTATCTTTTAGGAGATTCTTGAACGATTAGGAAGAGGATAAAGTGCCCAACCTACTCCATGAAATAGGGGACTTCACAGGAACTACTTCAGCTCCAGATTCTATGAGATGGAAGAACAAATAGGATGGGCTTTTATCTGTTAAATGGGTCTATGTAACAATTAATACACAACAAAACAAAAAACAACAAGGTTTATGGGAAAATGTCTGGAAAAACATCGCACCAACAAAAGTAAAATGTTAACTAGCTGATTTGTTAACAAAAGCATTAAATGGAACTCGAGTTTATTACCTTTGTAACATGCTGGACATGATCAATATATATGCTCTAGCTTGAGGGGAGTGTTAGAGAATCATAAAGTTATATCTTTCCTTGTATATAGTATTCTAGCTGATTTTTAGGGATTAAGATATCTAGTTAACTTAGTTAGTCTTTTCTTTTCCTGTATCTAAATCATTGTATTACTTGGATAATTAACATAGAAATTACTCCGTACTTTTGTTGTAACAAAACTAAATAATAATTCATAATCTGGTGTACGGCAGAGCAGAAAATATAAGTACAACACCATATCAACTGAAGATATTGATGATCATCTGATGAATAGCTTGTCTTTTGTAAAATAAGCCTATTATTTTTCGAGTTTTGATAGTTTGTCTCAGAAAATCTAGAAGCAAAGAACAAAATCGCATGGATTATTATTAGTCAAAAGTACCTGAACAATAAGATCATGCAGAAGCTTCTTATAGCTATGGTCGTTGTGGTGATGGCTAACATGTAAGATCTCCTTTGCTGTTGTTTCCTTCATGAAGCTAATCAAGTCATCCTGAGCTTGAAGAACTTTGATCCGAGAGGCATTGAGTTGCATGGAGTACTCTCTGCAAGAAATGCATAACAAAAGAAAGTCAAAGACTATGTTGTCCCGATAAAGTTGAAATTAGATAATGTTTTTTTTTTTTTGAAAAGAAGTTCAATTTTCAGTAATTTAACAAGATTTGGTTAACTCCAAAATGGACATCACTATGAAATCAAATGTCATTTAACCGTGTGGCTAATTTGAAAAAAAGAAGGAAAACAAGATTAACACAGTAATATGTTCCAATTCGGTTTGAAATCACTTTGTCCTGCATGAATTGATGTTAAACAGAAAGGTATTACTGCTGAAAGCAGAAACAGAATGAGTGGCAAACATTGAATCCTAAATATCCAGTACATGCTAGAAGTATTAGTAAGTTTTGTAAGCAATTCTTTTTTCTAATCAATACCCAACACTATGTACCAATAGGAGAATATAAATCCATTGTGATCGAGACTTAAATCTAAGTCTAAAAATGAAAGTTCCAAGTGCAATTAAAAATTATACAATTTCAGATGAATACAAAGTACAAACATTGTCATACCAAATCAAGGGAGGCACAACATTTTACACCATCTTTTGAATATCTTCTATTAACCTCATCTTATAATCAATATGAGGATACAAAACATTAATTTAAGAAAAAAACTTCAAGCAAAGATGGCAAATTCTCAGACGGAGTTTTGTACTTAACTCTTCTTCTATAAAGAGCAACAGTTATAAACAAAATCTTCGAAAAATCTCAAATTTAATCAGTCACAAATCAGAGAAAAATAGAGAAATCACATTTTCTTACGAACGTCAACTTGTTTCTCTTTACGCTCGTATTCCTGTCTGATCTTCTTCTTCTCCGCTTCCACTAGCTGCAACTTCTCAATGTTGAATTCCTAACAACAAAAACCACAGCCAATGCATAACATATGAGATAAAATTCAACTAAATTCACTTCAAAATTCGAAATTAGAACATAGATTTACATACTTCTTCAGCGGAAACAGAAATTTCATTGGCCTTCTCCTCCGCTTCTTGGCGGATGAATCTGACCATCTGATGGATCTGCTTGGACACATCTACGTCGTTCATTTTGAGATCGGGAAGGATCGAACGGCAAAACGAAGTGATTTAATCGAAAGCTCTGATCTTCGTTCTCCGATAATGGAGGTTTTTGGATGAGCAAAGTCAGAATTTAGAAGGCATTGATAATTTGTATTTGTAGTTTTATGCCACTCAAATAGCCACTTACGGGAATATAATAAGCACAATTTTGTTCCTTCAAATATAAACTTATGTACTTTTTATCCCTTAAATTTGTTAAAGTGGAGCACTTTTAATCCAACTAACATAATGAACGTAAAAATCGATCGACTTTCTAAACAATTGAAAAAACAATAACTTGATTCGAAATGTTTTTTTAGATAAAAAAAAAGAAAGAGAAATTGAGTTTCGTCTCTACATAGGAGTGGTGAAAATTGAATTACTGAATCAAATCGAAACTTACCGTATCAAAATTTAATTTATAGTATTGAATTGGTATCTACTTTAAATTATTGGAACCAAATTTTGGAAACAATAAACTAAATTTTGAACGTACACCCTAATGAATTATTTATTATCTATATAAATTACATTAACGGGTGATTTGAATGTCTTGATTGACATGTGACGTCAAATTCATAATGTTAGGGTTCGAGTGGAGGTCTAATGTTTATATTGAATTTCTCTTAAAGCTAACATAACAAATATTGGACAAAATATGAACATGTCTTGTCAAAAAAAAAATTAATAAGTAATTACTGAATTATCGTATATCGTACCAAAATTTTATTTTTCAAACCAAACTTTGAAAGATCGATGTTTGGTATCTATTTTCAATTATCAATTACAAAAATTGAATTTGGGAAATATTGAACACTCGCCCTTGATAATTTGTTTACCATATGTATGGGTGACATTTAACGAGTGTTTGGATTTTGATGATTCACAAGTGACTCCAAATTCATAATGTTAGGGTTTGAGAGTGGATATCTAACCTTTATATTTGATTTCTCTAAAAGCTAACATGGCAAATGTTGGACAAATATTGAACATATCTTGTCGACATATCTTTTCCTTCATTAAGTAATTACTGAATTAACGTATCAGAATTTACCATACTAAACTTTGAAAGTTCGATATTTGGTATCTATTTTTAATTATCAATTACAGAAATAAAATTTTAAAAATATCGAACCAAGTACACAACACTCACCCCTAATAAATTATTTACCATATATATGGGTAACTTACGAGTGATTTGGAAGTTTTAATTGACATGTGACGCCAAATCTATAATTCTAGGGTTTGAGAGTAGAGATCTAACTTTTGTATTTGATTTCTCTAAAAGCTAACATGCCAAATGTTCGACAAATTATGAATATATACTGTCAAAATATCCTTTTCTTCGATTAGTAATTCTTGAACTACCGTTTTTGGTTTCTCTTTATAAAATTAAAAATCCACTTAACTATCGGGTACAATTATATTTTATACAAAACCTATGATTTTCTTCAAAGAAAATAAAAGTTATTTTACTCATTTTTAACGAACTTGTCTTCCCAAAGAAAATAATTTCCAAAAATATATTAAATTACCACATGTGGGAAAATTGATAAAACATTTTCTAGGAAAATATTTCCTCCGCACCAAACACATCCATAATGTAGTAATGCTTAGCTCCGACTTGGACGTAGATTTTAAAGTTGAAACTTGAATTTGAAATTTTGAGTTTTTGAATTGTAATTTTTGGAACTTAAATGGTCAAACAAATATTTAATGATAAAATTTGAAAATCTAAATCAAAATTTATAGCTTTGTTGACCTTGACTCACCCCTAACAAACGTTGGACACTTGTCACTTGATCCTGCTTCATCAGACGAGTCTGTAAATGACCAACTTAATTGCATGAATAATTTCATGAATGGTCATTCAACTTTTGGAAAAATCCTACCATGGTCATTTTTGTTATATTTTGGACAATAGAGTCACTCAATTTATGAGGATGTCTAACTGAAGTCACTTTTGTTTTTTAAGACAATAAAATCACCAAACTATTGTCTTTTGACTTAGAAAATACACGACACATATTTGACATATTATATCATATCAATCTCGTTTTTAAATAATATAATGCATTTATCCCATGAACCTAATGAATTGTATTTAGTCTGGTTCAATTTTAATTATTTAAAAATTGACTTAATTTTGATTTTATCCTAAAAATTGATTCAAACCAAATCATGAACATCTCTAGTTTCTTGGTTTCAGGAGAAAATATCAGATGCCTATCTCTTCTTTGGAAGCGTTTACTTATATGCAAAAAAGGCTAGTCATAGGATGAAAAAACGAAACATAGTTTGAAAACTCTAGTTAATATCACTTGACTACAATTACAACTTGGTTGAGCTCAGGCATTGGGCTAGAGGCTGATTGGTCTCACACAAGGCACTATTGTGAGTGCACTTTAGCTGCAAAGTAAAATGTTGTGGAGGACAATGATGTTGTAGGGTGAGCATCATTGGTCGTCATAACACAAAGTGGTTCAGGATGTATGAAGGCAACACTGGTCCAAGTCAAATAGGTGATAGTGATTCAAATAAATATTCCTTATTCGATATAAGAAACATCATCATATGCTCGATTATGATCTAATCAATTCTTTCTGATTTGACTCCTTCTTAGTGTAAGTGGCACACACTTGTGTGACACTTATAGTCCCAATAGGCTACAAGCTAGCCTAATGATTGTCCTAAGATTTTTGGCACTACCGTATGCCTATGGCGAAGCTTGCCTCAAAGTCTTAGCTTTAGCGCTACCTCTTACTCGATTCCATGATCGTAGGCTTAACTTTCTAGCATGATATTGGGAAACATCTTATACGTTGGATCTTGCTCATGCGTACATTAGGGGTTGGCTACAAGCATACTAGTCCCTCACCTGAACTTGAGTATCGTTCTCGCGCGCACAACCTTGTCCTCAAGCTTAACAATTTCTTTGTGTATGTGTATGTGACTTACACTTAGCTTGAGTAAGAAAACATCTGATCCTTAGCCTTGGTCATGTGCGCCTTACATATCATGCCTTCGACTATCTTATGACATTTCCAAACAAAACTCACATACTGTACTACATCTCAGATAGCGCAAATTCGCCCCACAAATGCACGTCTTGGAAAACAACAAACCCTTGCTCGCATAGACAAACCCACCCAAGCTCACAAGTCAATTAACGAGGATTTGTAAAGAGCCCCTCGATAGCTCAATAGACATAGAGGTCTTATTTCATAACAAGGGTAGCCGACAAGTCCTAATCTTTCCAACTATCAAGCCTTCACTACTTGTTCGGCGCCCAACGTTAGCCATAGTCCATGCACCATTCATAGAGTTCCCAAACTCGTACGGATACCTTAGGCACTCTTTAAGGCCCTTGAGGTTCCTCCTTAAGGCAACATACTTAGGGTGATCCACTGTCAACAAACATGGGGAAGGCTGGTAGGTTGTCACCATGCATACCCTTTTTATATGTGGTTAAAAGAAATAAACTACACCCATGTTATATATGCTTTAAAAAATGAACTCAAGTGTGAAGAGTAGACATGTTTCTGTTCGAAAATAATGATGAGTTTTCCCGATCTCATATGAACTCTAAATCAGGTGCCATTTGTTCCTAACAACTCCTTTTGACTTTGTTCACACCTCTGTGAAGTTTCATCCCATACTCATGGAACAAGTTATAGCCTTCAGAAGCTTAAACTAATTATGGCAATGCCACTACTTCTCGGCTAAGTCAAGCCCAAATGTAAACAAACTTCAAATGACACCAAACTTGGTAATCATATCTAAAAATATCCTAGTAACAAAACTTTTATGTTAATTTTCTACATTCCAACTATTGCTCAAGAATGTACGATAGTGGCACTCGTTGCATGCACATCACCGTCACCTATAGGCTAGACCCTGAACTCACCTCATGTCCTTCATAAACTCATTGACACTCTTAGGACATGCAATACAACATTTTTAAGTGACTATCGCCTCCACATTGCCCTTCTACCAGATGCTGATTATCACGATTGACATTAAGACACGACACATGTATGGTTGATACTTGTGCGACCTGCTCGGGGCGCCCAATGTTATGGATACTAAGGCACGATGAAAGTAGCCCATAACTAGAAAAGTTTGGTAGGTGTCTGCCACTTTTAAATAATTAAGGGATCTAATTGTCACATCCTCAAAGCACTAGGGGTTGTAGGTGAAAATTACCTCTCACTGATACGTTACAGATCAAAAGCACTTTCTCATTTTTCTTCTCTGCTATATATATAAAAAAAATGGAGTCCTAATTGTTTCTTCACCAGTTCCAGAATTCTGAATTGCAGTACCACAGGAGGATCTCTGAGGTAAAAATTCTTCTCATCTCTTCTTCAGTTGTGCTTTTATGGTGTTTGATTATCTTCCTGTATGTGTAAATTTGTGCATTCGGAGTTGATCTAGGGTTTTGTTTTATGTTAAGTTAGGGATTTGGTCTGCTATGGCATCCAAGCGGATTCTCAAGGAGCTGAAGGATCTCCAGAAAGATCCTCCTACCTCTTGCAGTGCTGGTACCTTTTTCTTCTCCTTCTACTTTTAACTATTTTTTCTAAAAAATTCTAGTACTGTTCTTGCTGGCTTTGTTGAGGTTATAGGTTTGCTACTTCTTTTTTATTTTCCTTTTTCTATATCTGAACAGATCTTCTCTAAAATTTATTGTTTTGATTGTTCAGCTTCATGATTAAATGGTTAACATTTCTAGTTTGGGGGAAGTGTATAGAGTTGAAGATGTTTTTATTTGTGTACTAGTTTTATTTGTGTTATAATAATTGATGTCGAGATAAATGCAACATTCATTTGAATTGAGAAGTAAAATTGGGTTGATGCAATAGTTGAATTCAATGTAATTGGGTGTCTGCTCAACCTGCAAAGAATAATAGTTTAGGTTAAGTTGAATTTTGGGGATGAATACATGCTTGAAAGCATTTTGGGCATTTGGTTATCTTCATCAAGTCGAAAAAAGCGAACAAATTTGTAAAGAAATAGATTTAAAAGAAACTTTCAATTGATTAAAACTTGTCAAATGATATAGTTTAGGCATAGGATCTGATTAAATAACTAAAACTATCAGGTAAATAAAGTTTTGTTTTCTTTGATATAAAGATTATTCTTTAATGTTAACCCTATAAGGAGTTCAAAGTACTCGAAAAGTTTTTAATGTGATTTTTCCGTGTTATAACATAAAGAAAACTTCCAGTTAACCTTTTCAAAAAAAAAAATACATAAAGAAGACTTCAAAACCTAAACGGAGTTGTAAGTACTCGAATTTTGACCTAAAACATTTAATAGAGAATTAATTGGTTAAAATCTGTCATCAAAAAAATTGGTTAAAATCTGATAACAAATGAAACAACTCCTAAACCTAAAAAGAGTTCAAAGTGCTCGAAAGTTCCCTAATGTGATTTTTTTCTTCTGGCTTAATATCTCTGGATCTTAAAGGAAGTGTCAGATTCTTCTCTGATATTCTTTATGCAAATTCTCCAGATCATTATTTCGGCGAAAAGCTTAAATCACATCTAGCTCATTACTAGTAAAAGAGAAGGTCTGATTAAGTGTCAATGTAATTGAACTCCTAAACCTAAAAGAAGTTGAAAGTACTTGAATTTTGACCTAAAACATTTAATAGAGAATTAATTGGTTAAAATTTAATAACAAATAAAACTACTCCTAAACCTAAAGGAGTTCAAAGTGCTTAAAAGTTCCCTAATGTGATTTTCTTTTTCTGGCTTAAAATCTTTAGATCTTAAAGGAAGTGTCAAATTCTTCTA
Source organism: Solanum stenotomum (assembly GCF_019186545.1). Classification (NCBI taxonomy): domain Eukaryota; kingdom Viridiplantae; phylum Streptophyta; class Magnoliopsida; order Solanales; family Solanaceae; genus Solanum; species Solanum stenotomum. Next base: position 6,510,029 of record NC_064285.1, read on the forward strand.
TAATCTTCTTTTTACATATTCTCTAGATCATTATTTCGGCCAAAATCTTAAATCAAATGAACTTTTGACTTGTTAAAGAGAATATCTGATTAGGTGTATATATTATGTGTCGATGTAATTTTATATGCTGGGATTCGATGTGTTCTTGAAGATAGAATTGTGTTGAATGTATAAACATTTATCATGTCACCTTGGATTGAAGAAGTTACTGATTAATAGTTCAATTATAAAGGAGATACCTCTCTTACATTATTTCAATATATACCCAAAATACTTTGGACTGAATACTAAGCAATTTAAGAGCAAAGGAAGTTTAACAAAAGAATATAAACAACAAACAGTTGATGTCCACCACTCATCAACAAACACACCACTTAAGATAGGATAAGCACAACGCAGTATTAATTGTGAATTTGTGATTATTAAATTTAGCTGATTTTGTAGTCTTAAATATTAGGGAAATATTAATGACTATTTTGTGTGAACTCTTTTTTAAAAGACTATAAAAGGCGAACAACAATTCATCTAGGGGCTTCGTGCTGTTTGCATAATATAGATATATATATTGATTATTAGTAACCCATAAATCATTTCTACTTAAATACCGCACTTGGGGTTCACATCAGGTTTCAAACTCATGACATGCACCTACCACACATATCGCACCATACTACTCAGTGAACCAAACCCTGTTCTTCTGGCACATGATTGCATAAATTCAATTGCTTCTTGATTTTTTCCCCCTTTTGGCTTTGGACAGGAGAGGGAATATCAGGTCATACTCTGTTTGTGTGCTTTGAGCTTATATGACATTTAATGGGCTGCAAATGAGAGTCTTGGTAGAACTTAGCTCATCCCAAAATAGATCCTAACAAGATGGTTAAAATCAAAGAGAAATCTTGAGTTTGATAGCAGGTCAAATGGATTGGTATTCAGCATCGACTTGGAAAATAAAATCAATTAACATTATTTTAAGGGCAAAAACTCCGCAAACTATGTGTAATTAGTCATTCCTACCCTCTGTTAAAAGTCCCTTCATTTTTTTGACAGCTGCTATTCTAGGAAGATGCAACTACAACAACAACAACATACCTAGTACTATTCTAGGAAGAATCTTACTGGAAAAAAAAGAAGAAAAAACTATGGAGACTCTAGGAATTTAAGTAGAGCCTCAGGCCCTCATTAACATCTGCAAAGCTGTTCTCCGATTCTTGTGTTATATTAAATCAGCTGCTTGTATTGTGAGTTGCTGAAGAAACTTGTTTAAAGGTCTGCATGTGGCAAGTTGTTTTCTCATTTCTTGTGTTCTTGCTTATGTTATCTGTATTAGGCCCAGTAGCTGAAGATATGTTTCATTGGCAAGCAACAATCATGGGTCCATCTGACAGTCCCTATTCTGGTGGAGTGTTTCTTGTTACTATTCATTTTCCACCTGACTATCCGTTCAAGCCACCAAAGGTATGAAATTAGGGATCTGTATTGTTGATGACAACTTGATGATCAACTTGTTTGTTTGCTTATTAACATGATATTTCTGAAACTTCTCTTGCTTCTTTTATAAAATCGAATTTGTATCATTTTAGGCTTGTAATTTTACTGTAACAACTGGATTGAAGCTTCTTTGTTCATTTTATTAACTTTATTAGGTAAGCATAGATATGAAATCTCAACTCAACTGGTGTCAACTGTTGATTGTGATCCTTTTCATTTCCTATACAAAGTCACAACTCACATTTGTAAATGGCCTTCAATGAATTTTGAATTCTGGGTGTTTGACACCATCATATGTAATCTTGCCGATTTTAGAAACCATGTCATCAAGTCCATTATATTTTAATCTTGTTAGTTCTTTTCCCCCAAAAACTAGGAGCAGCAATAGCTCATGTTACAAGATTTAAGGAGGCAGAGCACACTGTATTTGAGAAGATGATGCTACATATGAAAGCACCTGAGTTCAACTTTAGTTTTGTGGCTGGTCCCATGCCCTGCGATTACAGTTTCAAATGGATATATGTCTCCTGTTTGGTGGACTGAGCTTCGATGATAAGGAAGCCATGGTAAAAGGCCGTGGATTACTATCATTGGCAGAGTGCATTCTGTTAATGCAGTTCATGAAGGTCTAGTACTGAGTCTTGTTGTTATTTGAGAAACTGTTCTGCAACGCTTGCTAAGTTACCAATGCATAGAAATCTAGTCTATTATCAGCAAGAGAGTATAGTTTGTCCACTTGTTTATTTCAACCAAGTGGTACGCCTGATCTAAGGTAGGAAGAGTATATCATATTGTGCAAATTGAAGAAGTATGGCTTAGATTTCTCTTTTAGTCGAGGCTTGGTGCATTGACAAACCATGAGATTTTGGAATCTCGGTGCTCCTTTCTTATAGGTGTATTAACAACTTAAGTGCAAGTTTTGCACATTGCTTGAGAATCACATAAAAGAATTTCTCTTCACATCTTTTTAACTGTGACATAATATGTTTCAAGATCTATTTGCCAAAGCACGTAAGTTTAAAGAACTTCTATGTGCAAAATCAACGAGCGACGTGGATGTCACTTCCCCACGTGATGTTGTTCTGCAACCTCCTTTACTTCTAATTTATTTTTCTTCCTGTTAGCAAATTTCTCATCTTCATTTTATGGATAAATGTGCAGGTAGCTTTCAGGACAAAGGTTTTCCACCCGAACATCAATAGCAATGGCAGCATATGCCTAGACATTTTGAAGGAACAGTGGAGCCCTGCACTTACCATCTCCAAGGTTAGTTGAATTTCTTGGTATAGGTTACCAGCCTTACCACACATCGGTCTTTTTGTTTTGGTTATTTACATCCTGAGATTTTTGAAAAAGTAAATTTGAACTATTTTACCAGTCTCATAATTCATCAACCAATCAAGTGCAGGCTGGGCATTCATCAGATTGGATTTTAGTTGGGTGTATTATAGGGGGTTAATTAATTTGTCCCTTGCAGGTACTGCTCTCTATCTGTTCTCTGCTGACAGACCCTAATCCTGATGACCCTTTGGTGCCGGAGATTGCTCATATGTACAAAACTGATAGGAGCAAGTATGAGACAACTGCCCGGAGCTGGACTCAAAAATTTGCCATGGGATAGTTGCTGTGACCATCTCTGGAGGGAGGGCTCCATCCCTGCTGTGGTATTTTGTATTATCTATGGAATAGTTGCTGTGACCATGGGGCTCCGTCCCTACTGTGGTATTTAGTATTATATATTATGTATTTAAGAAATTGTGTTCTTATGCATAATCAAACTTAAAGGCTGATGTTGTATTTAGTATTATATATTATGTATTAAGAAATTGTGTTCTTATGCATAATCAAACTTAAAGGCGGGAAAGTCGAACAGGGTCCTTCCTGAAACAATTTGATTTTCTCTGTGCTTGCAAGAATGTTATCAGTTATGGTGTTAAAGCTCTATGTTGGGTTCAAAGTACGCATTTTAACCCTTTGCATCTGCACTTTAGTTATCACTTACTTGCCTGCAGATCATTCCCAAACTTCTATGCGGAAGTTTATTTCAAGGGTAGTTTGCTACAAAACGTTGCTTATGAAACTTATTTTCCAACATCTATTAAGGAAGTCATTTTCCTCCTATGAAAATGTTTTCCAAAAATTTTGTCCGACTAATCGTGAGAAAATTTTAGTTGGTCAAAATATTTTTTCGGGAAAACAAGTTCTTTAAAAAAATAAGAAAATGACTTTCCTAGTGAGAAAAGGAAAAATAAGTTCCACAAGTGATTTTCCAATTCATGGTCTCCTCCCAACGACCTCAACCTACACCCGTTGACCTTCTCACCCCTCGTCTCCCCCAATAGCCCACTCTTCACCCTCGTGGTGTTTTCCTAACTTACTTCTAAATGTTCTTGAGACAACATAGTTTGCTCACTAGAAAATAAGTTAGAAATTCACTTATAAGAAAAAAAAAATCGGAAACATTTTCCTTCAAACCAAACACACTAGACTCGTCTCATTAAATCTCTCTATTTTTATTCCATCTAAATCTCTCTCCTTAAATCTCTCCGTTTTATCCTTTCATTCATTTACTTCAAATTGATATACTATCAAAATATATTCCATACTTTTTGATACACATTCGTTAATTAAATATGATAATGGATACCAATTTCAACTCAAACGTGATATACGTAATATCATACATTATATGTGTATTAACATATCAAATAAATAGGTGCTATACATACTAAATACATTAATAGTATATATACATATTATTTTAGTATCTTCTATTCTAAGATGTACAAATCAAATTGAAATTTCATAAAGGATACTCTGGATTTTATTTTCAATCTTGGCTGTTTGAATAAAATTAAAAGATGTTATTTGCTTTAGCGACTTCTTTTAAAGTGTGGAAACTAAAACATTACATGAAAGTATGATGAAAGTTTAAGTACTTGGAGATTTTAATAGTGTAATTGGTGGGTTATATGAATTTTTATTTTGTTGGTGACGATTTAATTACTTACTTCTGATGTATATAATAATAAAAACAAAAGTATAGTACTCTAAAAATATATACATATCTAACTCCGATTTTTCTTTGATTTTACTAGAAATGAAAATCATGAATTTGTGTTTGATTTGCAGAGTGTAGTAATATCAGGTGTTATTTTTTCTAGCTCTGGTTATTTATTTTTCTTTTCCTTTTATGTTTGGCCAGATTCTTGTTCTTGTTACATATGTGTGAGCACTGAAGGAATATAAATAAATTTAAATATCACAAAATATTAACAAAAATTGCCCGTCTAGCTCAGTTGGTAGAGCGCAAGGCTCTTAACCTTGTGGTCGTGGGTTCGAGCCCCACGGTGGGCGTTTTTTAAACTTTATTTCATGAGACAACGCAATGACTTTCTAATTTTGTGCGTTTTTAAAACTTTTTTTCATGAGACAATTTCACAAAGACTTTCTAATTTTGTTTTGATGTCTTGTTCGAAATTTATATTAACCTTTTTTTCACGAGGACAATTTCACAATGACTTCCTAATTTTGTTTTGGTGTCCTGTCCGATATTTATATTGGAGTTTGACTAATTCAAATTCGTGCTCTATAAAAATTCATTTGAAGAAAGCGCTCCATATTAAAAACTTGTCAAAGTAATTTGAATTCGTGTCCTATAGAGTCTATTTAGGGGAAACACCCTCTAGCAAAGATTTTTTTGTATTGAGTATTCAAAATCAAAACCTATAATTAGGTAAGGAGTAAACATATCCATTGCTCACCTCCTTTAATATTGAAATTTTAGTTTTGCATCAGAGCTCCTTTTCAATAACAACAATATATCTAGTATAATAAAATTTAAACATGATAAAATATACAATTTTTTCCTAACATTACGATAAGATTTCCAAATGTTATGCATCAGAACTCTAAAAAAAAAAAAGGCAAAGAAAAATAAAAAAAGAAAAAAGAAAGGCACTATAAACTTAAATCGACACTAAAAGAGTAAAACTATTACTTGATAAAAATATTGTTAAAGTTTGATTCGCAACAAAGAAGTTTTTGAAATTCTTTTACTAACTATTTAAAAGGAAATAATTATATTTGTCAACCAAACAAACATTATTTAGCACGGAAAATATATAAACGCTTCATATATCGTTTATTCTTAAATATGTTGAAATCTGAATAATTTAGTTGAATGTAAGAGTGTAAATCGAACCAAATTGATATGGAACTAGATTGAATCGATAATAGTCCATATCAAACCAACGCAAAACTTATGAGACATGCTTTGTTGGTACACCTTGAAGACCCAAAATCAGCCAAGTTCAAAACTCAACTAAATAAGCGAAACAAGTTAAATCAGCCGATCCATTTGTTAAGCATACTAAATATCATAACTAACATATTCCTTCGACATTACACATTTTAATGAAAAATAATTCAATCTTAAATACTTTTAAAAAAATAATATACTTTCTAAACAAAAATTAAAAAAAATATTTTTTAACTGAAAGAAATCGCATAGTTACTTCAAATTCGATATAAGTGATATAACTCACACCGATTATATCCAATACTCCCAACCTAATATCCAACCCGATCATGAACCGGCTGCATAATCCGTCAATCAGTCCAACTTAGTGCCAAAAGTTTAGATAAACAACTAATGGATAGATCGTAATTCGGGTGACTAAATAAAATATATAGCTAAATACAAACATCATAATATGAAGAAGTTCTAGAGTTTTCTAAAAGCATCATTGTCTCCTTTTGAAACATTCTTGAAGAAGAAGAAAAATGCCCACTGTTTTGTGTAAGTAAAAGAAAAACAAACAGTGGGCAAGAGATTCCAGAATTTCAATCTTTATACTTACATTCACAATTCCATAAACCCTAATTCACAAAATCCTCAAGCTTTTTCATGGATGCCCCGGAAAGTCTTCAACCTGTTTGTGGGCAAGAAGCACTTGATCTCCTAAATTGCACCACTGAATCGAGTTACGATAACGAGAAATGCCTAAGGTTGCTTGAAGCTTTGCGCCAATGCGTAATCAACAAGGTAATTTTCCATTTTTTCTAGTGTTGTTTGGTTTGATAAAATTAGTGTTTTTTCGTAGCTGTTGAATATTTGCTTCATTTGAGTTTTGATTTTGCATTTTTGCACCTTTGTGTGGTTGATAACTAGATAGTCTGGGTAGAGGTACTATAATTAAGGATTTAGAGAAAAAAACCTTTTTTTCCTGAACCAAATTGAGTTATAAGTAATGTAGGGGCGGAGGCAGAGCCACAGAGGCGAATTTAGGATTTGTAGAACATGAGTGCATCACTAACAAAAAGAAAGGGAACTATGCATTGAGCGTGAATTGATTCATTGTCCTCTGGGTAAATAAATTAACATTCAACCAAGTGCTCCATTTAGCCGTTTTGTAGCATTGGGCGCAAACGGATAATATTATACTCCTTTGTACCTTGGCGTAACAACCTTAGGACCTAAGGTGACACTAAGTGAGTTTAAGCCTGTAGATTTACCTGATACTTGTTAGTGGGAAGTAGCAGGTATTATGTTGACTAGACCTAGGTGCAAGCTGATTTAGGACACATCAAATTTTAGAAATGCAGAGGCTAGAGGATTTCTTGTTTTCTACCATCTTTAGATGTAGATAAACTACATGTTGAGTTAAACAAAATTATTTTTTTGTTCTAGAGTTGCAGGCTGTATGATGCTAACTTCTTGATCATGGAATCAGGGGAAAACAGAATCTTTAAGCAGTGATTAGCTAGTCTTGTTCGTTCATTGTAAATGTTTAAGAAAACAAAATGAGTTTTGAGGAATTGTTTCGCGGAAGTGATAGAATATTCTTGTTGGCGTGATAGAACCATGTTGTTTCCAGAGGTGCTTGTGATAGATGAGATCGTGGTAGATACACCAATTGTTATGAGAAACTTTTATAATAACAATGGTGTCAGAGTCTGCTTACAAGCATCTCGATTATCCCACTAGGTATTTGCCACCTCCCACCCGCCACCAAAACTAAGGCATATCGGAAGATCTCACCTAGTGTGTTCTGTTTTTGCTGAGTTATGAGTAATGTTAGAAACTACTTGAATGTTGAGTTCAAATTTCATGTCCAATGGTTAATTTCTTTGATATGCTTGCTTGCCCTTCAAGATCATTGGAAGGTGAGGAAATGATTTACTCATGATTCATGAGAAGCTAATTAATTTTCTCTTGTTTCCCTTTTTTACATATGTAAGGAAAAGAATTAGAGTAGAAAAGACAAAGACAGCTAAAAAATAATCTTGAGCTTGTTATTCTGTTGCACATTGCAAATATCAAGTAGATTTGTAACCTTTTATTGCTAATTTACCGATGTCATGTTGATTAGACAATGAATATCTAGGATCTTTTCAGTGGAGACAGACAAAAAATAGGTGATGCCACTGTTAGGCCAATATTGTATTTCTGTAATTAAAGCATGTTATTTTGAAGGTAAAGCATGATAATATCAGACAGTGTTATGTTAAAATCTAAGTGGACACTTAGATGAGACAGTGGACATACAAATGTTGAAAGCTAGTGCAAAAGGTTGGGTCTAGTTTCAGAAACCTTATGCCAGAATAGACTGATATAGACTTTATAAAGGTTCAATCGCTGCATGATAGAAATGTAAGAAAACAGATCACTTCACAACATCATAAAACTAAACTCAATACTATTTTGCCACTAACACCTTTACTATTTCCTGTTCTCATGTTGTGATTTTTTTTTTGAGAAGTCTCATATTCTGAAATTTCATCAATAAATTTGTCAATGTAAACTGTTCTGGACTTCTGGTAGATCATGTTTGACAGATGGAGCAGTTGCTCCTGTACTTAAAAAGATACACGGTTTGGGAGTGCCTACCGAACATTTAACACATTATTCCTTGTTATATATGTACTCTAACAACGATATCTCAGTCCTAAACAAGTTGGGGTTGGCTATATGAATCCTCACTAACCATGTTTTTAGTTTCAGTTCAAATCGTATCATCGTCATACCAAATAAATATAACTGTGAAAAATAAATTATATATATTCATATAAATAGTAGTAATAGAAAATAAAAGTCCTCTATATATTTATAGATGTATAAATCTGTGATAAGGTTAGAATACACATATTGAAACAATAGTTTCAAGATCAACTTATTAACAAAACTAAAACCTATTCTCAACTAGTATATATCACCTATATGGATTTTTTTGTTTTACTGTGCCCAGGTCTTCCACGACAACTTCTTTTCATGTGATTTTAGGTATGCCTCGCCCCCTTTTAACACTATCACTCTCAGTAGTTTCACACCTATAGAGCGGTGCATTTATAAGTTGATGTATGACGACTTAACAATCTCCGACCTTCCCTCATTTTATCCTCAATCTGTGTTAGTTGCACCTTCCGGCGATTGTGGCCTTTATAAATCTTATCTATTCTTGTATGACCGCATGTCTATCTTAGCATCCGCATCTCTGCAACACTCATCTTGTGGATATGTTGGACTTTAGCAGCTCAACATTTACTATCATATAGCATTGTCGGTCTTATAACTATTTCGTAAAGCTTACCCACTTTTGTAGACATCCTTCTATCATATAACCCCACAATAGCTCTTTCCAAACCAAGTTGAGGTCAGCTATATGAATGAATCCTACTGACCATGTTACTCCATTTAAGCTTATCAAATATCTTGCTACTGCAGCGAAAATTGCCTTGTAGGTAAAAGCTCATTATGGGAGCATGTTTCCTGTCAGTTGGTTTGCTTTCCAAATACCACCAATTTGGCTTCTTTAGTGGAGGCTAATTCTTGAAAGAGAAGTATGTGTCGAAGAAAAGCTTAATAATGAACATTTTGTTCTTGCATGAGGCTTTCTGTTATGCATCTAAGCAGAAAACATTCATAAGAAACTTGTAGTAGTTTCTGTTTTCAAATTCGGATGAAATATTTTTTTAACACTCCAACATATCTTCTCATTCAAAGGATTATATTTCAGCAGGAGAAGCTACTATAAGTTTTAGCCCCCTTGTGCGTAGTGGTTATTGATTCATTAATTATTTTCGTTAGTGTTCATTACACTTGTTTATATATAGTGAGAAGTAATCTGTGTCTTGTTGTGAGTTGTAATTTGCATATAATGGTGATTTTCATGTTCTTTTGCAGAAAGTAAAGAAGTTCTCACTTTCTGATCCGAGGATTGGGAAACCAGAAGGGAGCAATGAGAAAAGAAGTTAAAGAATGTCTTCTGTGTTGTGAATTTGCTCTTGATTCTTCTAATTCAGTGGAATAGGAATTCACCTTCTTATTTATTGTAACAGAAGATAGAGTTTTTTTAACATGTACAAATGTCCTAAATATCTCATTTCTGTTTCGTACATCGGTCATTTTAAGATCTTCTTCATGACTACTTTTACTGTTTTAGCAAAAGTTTTAGGATGAACCATAATAGCAGGTGCAGCTACGCTGAATTTGTGGGCGAGAAACAATTGTGTTTAGTCTTTTTCTGTCATAACTTTGAAATCATGAAAATTCGATATGGTTTGTGAGAATTCAAATAAGACATATATGTTGAATATAACACTAAATCATATCAGTTTACCATGACTTGTACGTCCCAATTTGAGTCTTCTTATCTTTTTTTTGGTAGCTCTGAAAGCATGACAAATATCAACGTGATGACTAGTAGGTCTAATGTAACTCTATAAGTCTGTCATGACTTGCATGTCCCAATTCGCTCTGACAGCCATTTCTCTCACTCAACTTGAGAGTATTTTGATTCAAATTATTTTCATCAAACTTAGATCATTTCACCATAAATATCAAAACTGATAATGATAATTCAAATAACAGCAGAGAAATATCCCTTTGGCCTCATCTTCATCTACATGGGCTATAGACTGGACAAACAAATATAGATTTTTTATCAACCATCTAATTTTTGCAGCACCACATTCTCAGAAAGTGTAGACAAAATTTCAATGAAGGGTGAAACAATCACACATCCATTTCACCATACCTCTTGGTGACCACATAAATTTCCGCAGTGTAAAACGATACAAAGCATTTATCAAGAAAGCAACTGCCTGACCATAATTTATCAGATCTTCAACAAACAAACAGGGCATTTAGGACAGTGATGCTATTTGTAAGATCAAAGAAATTTAAAACTCAGTCCCTTTAATCAATTATCCCAAATGAAAGAAATTAAGCAAATGAATCACTTCCTTCTGCTATTGAAAAGGTAATAAGGGAAATGATCAAGATAGATGAACTATGTTCAAACTGGTTGAAGTACACTAACATAATTTACAATATATCGTTGCCATGAGAACGTAACATAAAAAAAAATTTGGATTACTCCGTCTCACTACACAGCATTCTACTAGGCCTCCTGTGCCACGCCTTTTTTGAGTGCACAACAATGCCAGATTAGACTTGTTGAGATAAGAGATACAATGTGAATTACAAACTCTTCACAACTTTTCTTTCAACATTTAATACAAGAGAGAAAGGGAAAACAAAAAGAACACAAAATCAAATGGAAGCTAGCAGAGCTGGCTAATCCTCCTCAGATGCAACTCGCTGCTTCTTCCATTTGTAAGCAGCTTCCAAGATTTTGAGATTTGTGGTCTGTGTTTCCTCTGGGAAAAGATAGTCTATGTACTCCTCATAACTGCAAAATTTGAAAGTATATGATGCCAAAAGGGGTCAGCAAACGTCCAAGCAAACCTTACAATACAAAACAAAGTTATTCCTTGTAGCAATTCGCTAATTCATGACTTCATATACAAACAAATTGGGAGTGGCGAAACACCTAATCAAGTTACATAAGGAATGCAGACTAAATTTAAACTAAGCACTGCCATATAAGCAAACAATTTAACCAGAACTCATTTTTTCTACAACATAAAACTAAGAAGACATAGGGACTCAACCAACCTCCCAACAAAATTTTCTCTCCCCAATTTGTTTTTTGCCACAAACAATCAAAAGATAAAAAAGAAGATTATCAATATGTAAATATATAGTAAAAGAACTTACGCTGCTGGACCATCCTCCATGTCTATTTGCCTTCTCTTCTTGAGTTTCTTTGGTAGTTTAGCACGGACTAAACTGACATCCCCAAGCTCAGCAAAACCACTTTCCATATTTAGCCACTCTTCGAGAAGCATTGCTCTTTCTTCTTTTAGTTCGGGTGCCGAATTTCTGAAGTAAGAAACTGCCCTCTCAAAAACATCTAAATAAAAAAAGGAGTAAAATTATTATCAACACAGAATTCAAAATTAATGGAGAATCTAATGATCACTGGGTATGTTGTAATGGAGAATCTAGTAATCATATAATTTTCTCACCTCTGGCACGTTGCAGGCAATTCTTTTTCAGTTCAATATCTTCCTCAGCCTCTGGATCCATAGCCGAAGCTTCAAACTTCGCATAACTTATCCACACCTTCAAGTGTTTTGTGCGGTTAAGAAGTCTTTCATATAGTGCTCTAGTTCTTTCAAATTCACCCTCAGAGATCTCAAAGTCGATGTAAGCCTATCAGAAATGCATAACAGTAGCTTGTTAGAATGTATGTAATTGCATATACCTAAACTAAATTGCACAAATATTATGATCTCTCACCCTTAACCAACAGCAGAAAAATTAAAATGAAAAAAGGCCTTCAACATAACAGGAGAGACTATTTGTTGGCATTCTACAAGATAGTTCCCTGAAGATGAATGCTTCTGGGAAGCTTCACCACTATGCCGATTTAGTTTTTCCCACTAAGTTGTCTTATAGACTTGAAAGCAATATTAATTACTGACCTAGACAGGCCATGACCACTGTTAAATTAGGTCTTAGACCTAACTCACACCCCAAAAGCTAGCTCAAAGGGAGGAGGATTGCCCAAGCCTTATAAGGAGTCCACCCATCTCATTAACCACCGATGTGGGACTTTCGTCATTCTTTAACACTCCACCTCACGCCAGTGCTTAGCATCTGGTGCGTGGGCAATTTTGATTTTGGGGGCCCTAACATCAGGTGAGACGAGTCCTGCTCTGATACCATGTTAAATTAGGTCTTAGACCTAACTCACACCCCAAAAGCTAGCTCAAAGGGAGGAGGATTGCCCAAGCCTTATAAGGAGTCCACCTATCTCATTAACCACCGATGTGGGACTTTCGTCATTCTTTAACACTCCACCTCACGCCAGTGCTTAGCATCTGGTGCGTGGGCAATTTTGATTTTGGGGGCCCTAACATCAGGTGAGACGAGTCCTGCTCTGATACCATGTTAAATTAGGTCTTAGACCTAACTCACACCCCAAAAGCTAGCTCAAAGGGAGGAGGATTGCCCAAGCCTTATAAGGAGTCCACCTATCTCATTAACCACCGATGTGGGACTTTCGTCATTCTTTAACAACCACACCAACAAATCTGGGTGAGGATACCAGTTCTTTTGTTAATATAAGGGAGCAGCAAACTAAAGGTACAAAAATGGTTTTGAGGAATATCCAGAAAGGCGGCCTGAGAATTCAAGCATTTAAGCAACAAGGAACACGTGGAGCGCAGGACAAATAATGAATCCACAGCACTGGACCCTTGCTTAAAGTATAGAGGTGACTGTCTGTTAGTCTCCAAATGCATAACATAAGAAAGCATGATGAGCATTTTCCCAAAAGCTTTGTTTTCTTTTCATGCCCTGTGCAGTTCTTATCCCATTTTTATTAACATCCTAAGAAAAAGGGTAAACCTATGCTCAAACTAGTTAGTTGTTTTCCCTAGTGCAGACATTCCTTCCACAAGTACTCTTTTACTTTTTTATGACCGAAAAACCTGTCAGGGGCCTATCCTTGGGACATGCTGCAACCTTAGAAACTCGGGGATAGTGGGTCTTCCCCGCTACCCTTCTCCACTTCAATACCAGGCTTAGTTCTCATGGCGCATGGCTCAAATCTTTGATGTAAGCCACAAGTCCCTCAAACCTTTGCCACTTGAACTAGGCCTTGGGGACCTTCACAACTATTCTTCTATTACCAACTTCCTGGAAATCTTCAAATCATATACGTTGCACGTATTGATGACACTTAAAAAGACCATGGAGTTTGGTATTTTCAAAATGATAGCCATGAGTATGGACAGTGGGAATTGAAAGAAATTTCTCTCTAAGTCGGGACAACATACAAGATAGTCAGTACTTCATAAAAAAAGGCATACAGGATTAGTCAATTGGATGTCAATGGTAAAACTTCTCCTGTAATTAGGGACAGTCATCCTTGACCGGCTTATTAGTACATAAGGAATCTAGATGGATTTGACGTACATAAAACAATGTTAAATGGTGCTAAATCTTTTCTTATAATGCTTTTGAACATCGCTGGTGTGACCTACTAACCTCCAGTTAATAAGTGACTATTGAGGCGGTTCCTTTTCTGGGTTCATACCAAATCCAAGTTGCTTAATTATGCAAAAAACAGTCATCCTAATAGAACTGCCTGGAGTCCCAGAAGCAGCACTAAGCAAGAACATGAGTTGCTAGGAGACGATTACATTCTAAAATAACTTTTTAACAAAACACAAGCATATCAGCTAGTAGAACAACACAATACCTTCCATAGTAGCTCTGGCATATCCAGAGCAGGTTGGTCAATTGCAAGCTCAAAAATAGCCCTGGCTCTATCCGTTTCATACAAGGACCGCTCCAACTCGGCGAATTTGCTCCAAGCATAGCAATTTTCTGGAGACCATTCCAAGTACTTCTCATAAAGCTTTCTGCAACGATCTATGTTTCCAAAATGCAGCTCTATCTCTATGTACTTCTTAAATATCTGTATTATAGTAGAGAAGACATGTATAGGTTAGGTAACATGCAAAGGGATATCCCTCAGAAATATTAGAAACCCACATAAAGATGTCTGGGGGGCGGGGACTACCTTGTCTTTAGGAGCCCTTCCAATTGCTTCTCCAAGTAGAAGTCGCGCCTCCTTGAGTCTTAACTGCCGAATCTCAAACTGGGCAGCCAACAACCAAATCTTTGCAAATGAAAACTTCTGATGCGGAATCAGCTTAAGACACTCCCTGATGAAATGAAAAGGAGCCTTTCAACATACGAAATAACTAAATGACCTTAACTGAGTAAGCAGAGGGCTAGTAACATCACAGATTATAAAGATTTCAGATGTATAGCGACGAGAGAAATTCTGATGGCTAAAGGTAAGAAGGGTATCCTCATAATCAAATGTTTTGTCAACAATGTTTGCTACACAGATATAAGTACACGATGTCACATATGCTCTTCTTTTTATGGTTAGTTTGGTTTTTTTTTTTTTTTTTT
>NC_064285.1:6524866-6563791 GCF_019186545.1 Solanum stenotomum
GGGGGGGGGGGGCCCTCCCGTCTCCAACCTTGAATGAGATACTTTCCGCAAAACCATCCCTTCATGATATTCCTCCAAAAACCGCAACCGAAAGGCAAAACAATATCTCTAGTTTTCCAACCCCCTTCTAAGACCCCATCTACTTATAAGTTGGAGTTCTGAACTTAACAGTTCGATTACAAAATTCAACAACCATATCGTAGTTAACTTAAAAGCATGCAATTAATTGAGGAATATTTATTTTCAAACAAGCCATAGAATCCTGTAGCCTCGTAATCAGGGAAGAACAATCTAGATACAAGAGGAGTGAACAGTTTGTAAGCCTAGATTACATTTGTCATCACCAGAAACCTAGTACCACCATATCACAACATTTAGCCCTCCATCCAGGACAATCAGAATTAAACTGGATCACTAGAACAACCAAATCTTTTCAAAATGAGGACATCTTACAAGGAATCAGCTTGAGGCACTCCCTAACGAAATCCAAAAGGAATTTGTAACTGTTTATGTGTCTGGATGACCTTAATTCATGTAATATAGGTCACACGACAACAAAAATCAACTAGAAGACAGGGAAAGGAACTAAATATATAGACGTGAGAACTTTTTGAGAATGAAACATGAGAAGAATTCTGGTGGCTTAATGCAAGAAAGGAATCCTAGGAATCAAATGCTTTGCCCCAAATATTTTGTGCAATGCACATTGGTCTCATATTAACTCCCATAAAAGAAAAGACGGTATCATATTAACCAAAAATAGATCTACCCTGTGCACAGTATACAACATCTAAAGATGTCTCACAATCTCAACTGTATTATTCCTCACATCTTCATTTGATGGTTTTTTAAGACAAGTAACAGTTCTATTCAATAAAAACTTAGCCACCCCAGAAAAAGGTGCTAAGTTGGAAACTTTACAAGCATCGAAAAGGTACTTAAAACATCTTCATTTGATGTTTTTGATCATTTAACACANCTCGCATCCTCATTTGATGGTTTTTTTTAGACAAGTAACAGTTCTATTCAATAAAAACTAAGCCACCCCAGAAAAATATGCTAAGTTGGAAACTTTACAAGCATCAAAAAGGTACTTAAACCATCTTCATTTGATGGTTTTGATCATTTAATACAAGTAATGACCATTTAGTAAGTAGTAAGTACTCTAGAAATTAACTGATTCAAAGAACCGATCAAATGAAAAATGTAATTACTTGCAAATTGATCATGAAAATACATGTGGAGCAAGACAAATAAATGAAACAGAATGAATACTGATAAGTTATTTTTATAAGGTGGAGCTCTGGCTTTAATAATTTGACAAACCCCTGCCTTGTGAAGACAGGGAGGTGGTTTCGAAAGACCCTCGACTCAAATAAAACAATTCAAAGTAGATTTGAAAATAAGAAATACAGTAGTGAAAAACCCATGTTAAAAATACTAGAGAAAAGAACAGTTACAACAATAAATAATATAATACCGAAACAAAGGAGACAAGTAGTGGTAATAAAAATCACGGAGAGAAAATAGAAGAAAAGTAACAATAACACTAGTAAGAAAAACTAGACCGCGCAAGACTGTCTGCTAACCTCCTATCCCAATCCCTGACCTCCACACCCTCCTATCTATGGTCATGTCCTTTGTAAGTTGCATGAGTGACATGTCCTGTCTAATCACATCTCCCCCAATGCTTCTTTGGCATACCTTAATCTCTCCTCAGACCCCCAATATCGATCTGGTTTAGCAAATTTACCAGTTAATTCAATTTTATAACTACCAACTTGAAAGGGGTAAAAAAACAGGTGTTTCCCAAAGCAATGGTTGGTCCCTCTATACTTGCTCCAAGTTTGTACATATTTCCAGAGAATATTCACGTTATGGATTTAAGTGCTACTAACATAGAGAATACTAGAGCATACAACATTACCCACCCAAAGCATCTTAGTCTCAATGAGTTCACCCAAAAAACTGAATGTTCAAATAGATCGTTATTTCTAACCATCAACAATCCCCTAAAACTCATAGATACCATTTGCTTGTTGTACATCTCTTCTTAAAATATCATGAAGTGAATGCTGCAGAAAGAGTGCACTTCAGTAAATTTCTCCAAGAGCATGGCAACCCTCTCCCCTCAAGAGGTACTTTTGAAAACACTGCAGCACTGTGATTAAACATTAAGTACTTCTGTTGTTTTAAACATACAGGAAGGTAGCTAAATGGAGACTGACTCTGACTCATTGACTGGGCATCGGACTTGATTGAGTTAAGGGTACTGGGCTAGATGCAGATCCTTAGTATTATCACCCTAAGCAAGGTACTGGGCTAGATGCAGATCCTTAGTATTATCACCCTAAGCAATAGATATGAGCTCAACTATCAAGTAGTAGGGGTTTAAGAATGCAAAATATCTCTAAAGTAAGTCAATTCCTTCCAACTTGTACTCATTTTGGTAACTGAAGCTACTGGTGGCCTCATTAAGTTGATGCAGAAACTCTGTCCAGACTCCAGACTACACAGCCAGTAACAGCATTCAAACTAATTAAAAACAAATATCACCATATTCATATGATTTGGGCGCATTTGGCATGAAGGGAAACAATCCTTCACCTTGAAAATTATCTCATGGATCATCCTCCAGTGTTTAGTTGGGTATAAAGTAAGTGAAATATAATATACAAGGTGGAGGGTGGGATATGAGGATAATGTTCTAATGATAATTTTGGATATTAAAGATTGAAAATAATGTTTCTATGTTAGGTTAAAGCAAGAGATAAGTAGCATGAGTGGGGGCATTGATAAAGAAAAGTGATTCCTGCCCCCCTTAGGTGGAAAATAATCAAACACTGGAGAATGATTTCATCTCGGAGAAGTTGTCAGTCGAACCTAACACACAAGAAATAGGAAAAGTCGACTTCCTATCACAAAACCAGTTGTTCACCACCACTAATCAAAGTCACTGAAGGTAACCCCAACAAAGACCAACTCAGTACTTATCCACTGCAACTAAATATCATATAAAACTGCAGAATCAATAAAACTCACACCAAGGAACCCCATTTCTACTCAAAGCCTGATGGAATTAAGGCTAAAATTTGAAACTAGCAACTAAACAACTGAAAGAGAACCCCTTAGAATCTTAAAGTTGGGAATACCGCAGATGATGGATGCATCGAGCTCAAGAAGGTTTGGGCTGCACCAAGAAAATTTCTTAGGCCTTGAGACAGAGCACTCTAATTAAGGAAGAGATAATCTGGATACAGGGATAACTGCTGTTCGTAAATCTAGATTATGTTTGCCATTACCAGTATCAAAGACATAAAGCATAATAAATAATACAGTTCATAAACCAAATGAGTTACGTAGTGATATTTCAGTCGAGACAACGATATCCTACCTGTAGACATCTCTGGTCCTTTCCATGTCTTCTGCATCAAGCTCTTCATATAATGCATAATTAATCCTAAAAAGCGCAAAGTCAGCCAATGAACATAATTGCATGGTAAGGTATCCAAAATAGAACTAAAATATCACATTCAAAGTAGAGGTTGTCAAATTTACCATAAGTATATGTATCGCTGCCAATATCGCTTCTCTTCAGCAGGAGGAACATTAGCAATGGCTCTCTCATAAACCTCTCTAATCCTCTCCTTATTTCCAACGCTCTCTTCCAGCCGAATATAATCAAACCACGTGTCATAGTTACGTGGATTCTTCCTTACTTCATCCTCATACTGAAACCTCCTTTTTCCAACTATAGCATCCTCAATACCTTCTCTATCACCATACTGCTTTTCAAATGCCACAAACTTCCTGTACAAATCTTCAGCTCGCCCTTTCGGTATGTGATCAAGTGCAAACTTATATATGCACCTTGCCCTCTCCGTCTCCTTACACTTCTCCTCAAACTCAGCAAATGCCACAAACAACTGCTCAGCTTCCTCATCATCTGCCAACTTATCCACAGCCCTCTCATAACAATTCCTCGCCCTTCCTATCTCCCCATTCTTCATCTCAAATTTCGCAAACCTAATCCAAGCACTAACTTTCGGATGACACTGCACAAATCTCTCGAAAATCGCTCTTGCCCTCTCTATTTCATTATACCTTAACTCAAACTTAATATAAGACAACCACCCTTGCTGATCAGGCATCCAACCCATCCACCTCTCAAAAATCTGTCTAGCACCAGCCACATTACCTAACATCTCCTCCATATGAATATACTTGTACCATAACTGATCAACCCTCGGCAAAAGAGTAACAGCTCGATCCCATACATTACGAGCATGATTAACAAACTTATTCTTCATCTCCACATCAGCATACTTCAACCACATGGTATGGTCACGGTAATCCACTTCAAGTGCACGTTCCCATATAGAACGAGCACGTTTGAAATCCTTTTGTGATTCTTCCCATTTAGCATATTTCACCCACACACTCTTGTTCCACCGTACACGGCTAATTAACGCCTCGAATTCCTTTCGCTTACGAAGACGGTAATCAGCAAGCTCTGTTGGATCAGTGATTTTCTGCTTGGGTGGCCTGATTTCAGCCTCTTGACGTTCCCTAGCTTCCCGGAGGATTTGCTCGGCGGTGATTTGGATTGGAGCTGGGGTTTTGTTCTTCACCCGCGTAGGTCTAGGAAGCTTTACCTCCGTTTCCTTGCGAGTGAGATAACCTAGACTTGGGTCTGCATCTCTGGAACCCATTGGAAGAGAAACTGATGACTAAACGGAGTGAATTGAAGCAATTGAACGGAATCTATTTCTAGGGTTCCGGCGAGGAGAGGAATTATTTTTTCCTTTTTTCTGCTAATGGCGACGATTGGGGGTAAGGTGTAAAAGGCATAACACTATTCTCGGTAGGACATAATTTGCTAAATTTATTTATTTAATTTTATATAAGTTAAAGTGCGTATTTGTGCACAAGAATAAGAACTAGTTTGGATTGATTTAAAATAAAAATAGTTTTTAAATTAAAAATAAAATCAAACTTAAATGACTTTTAAATATAAAAAAAAAAGTAGGAGAGGCCTACTTTTGATTTTTAAATTATTTTTAATCTTGTCAAATATTTCCAAACTTATTTTAAGTTATTTTTATATTTGTCAGACACTTTCAGAAGTAAAAAAACCGACTTAATAGTAGGTTAGACCAACTTTTAAGTCTCAAATTCAGTCTTGAATTTTCATATGTGGCATTAATAGTTCCTCATGTTTGTAATATTGATTACTTTTGATCCTCCTCCAAAATTTTACCTATTTTTTAATGTCGATTTTGTTCATAATTTTATGTGTTGAATGCTCAATCGTCTTTTTATATATTTAGGAGAAATAATAACTCCAGGTAGAGAAGGTGAGAAGAACACCTTGGCGAATTTTTTTTTTGTACTATATATTGCATATGAAATCGACGTGATTAACCTCTCGTTATTAATATTAGCTGCAATAATATTTCTACTAAACAAAACAAGGTGTTCTTCTTCTCACCTTCTCTCACATGTAGTTATTATTTCTATTAAATATATTAAGGATTTGTTTGGAAAGTCACCATGTAATTGGAATTATTAGTATTCTCTATCCCAATTTATGTGACACTTTTCCTTTTTTCGAGAGTTAAACAGTTTAGGTTTGACCAGAAATTTGTGCATGAAATTTTCAGTTGTTTGAAATGAAATTATATATTTGTAAACTATGTATAAAATACTATAAGTCACAGTAATTGATAATTCAAAATGTTTCTTACGGTCAAATATAAACTTGTTTGAATCTTGAAATCTGAAAAGTGTCACATAAAATTAAACAGAGGGAGTAAATTATTAGGGTAATAATTAACAACCTAGTAATTACATTGACATGTTTGTTTGCCACAACGTAATTACAAGGGTGTTGTTTGGTTGCACAAGTTTAATCATAAGGTTATATTAAATTTTTAAAATAAAAATTAATTATCTAAAATTAAAAAATTTATATTAGACAAATAAGAGATTTTATAAATGATATTAAATTGAATATTTAAGATGCATATTGTCGTTTGAAAATATATTAATTAATAAACATATGTTTTTAACTAATCTTATAAAAATAATTGATCTATATTTTTCAATTTAGTATATTTTAATTAAATTAATCAATAAAACAAAAGGTACAAATTTCTACGAACATCATGAAATGCATGTTTGACAAAAAGATTAATATGATAAATATAATGTCACAAAATTTATAAAAACATTTGACAAAAAGATAATCTATCAAGTCTAACTAAAAAAAATAGATTGCAATGTAAAATATCGAGTCAACACTTCTAAAACAAATGAAATTGAAAATACAACATAAGTTCTAACTTCTAGGTTCAAAACAAAAAATTTAACATAATACTCTTACGTTAAATTTCAACATAACATATATAAATATGATTTAAAAGAAAAGAAAAATGTAAGTCCATAACATTATTCAACAATGAATTCTAATTTAATTTAAAAATTAGAATACTAACAAAATTATACTAATGAAAAAAAATAGATAATACAGAAAATTGCATGGAATCACATGAAGTAAAAGTTGATAATGAGAAGAAAATGAAATATAAATAATAAAAAATATATTTTTATACATAGAAAACATTAGAATAATAAAAATAAAAAAGAATTTAATAATAATAATAATAAAAAATTAAAATGAAAAAATAAAAGGAAGAAATTAAAAAATTAATTAGCTTGTAATTACACCATATAATTACCAGCAATTCACAGCCCCCTGTGAATTGGAGAGCGTAGTTATTCTTGCCAATTACACTCAATTACCTGTTTATCAAGTAGTTAGCTGACCAACCAAACATGTCAGATAGTGTAATTACATTTAATTACACCAAATCTAATTACCTGGATGGCTTTGCAAACAATCCCTAAAAGACGATTAAACATTCCATACATAAATTGTGGATAAAATCAATGTTAAAAAATAGACAAAAGCCTGAGTGAGGACCAAAAGTGCACCAATATTGCAGACATGAAGAAATATTAGTGCTCTAAATGAAAAATCAAGGATAATTTTGAGTCTTAACTCAATGATAAGGGACTATTTTGAGCTTTTTCTCATTTGTATACATTGAAAGTTGGAGGGCATACATGTCATTTAAGGCCAAATTAAAAGACACATTTGTGCAAGTACAAGTGAGATATTTTATCTGATAGGAAACGTGACGTAAGTCTCAAGATGCTGGTGTGTGAATCTTCAATTTTTAATATTTATAAATTAACATAATAAAAATTACAATAAAAAAGTATAAAATTACATATAAAACAAGAAAATATAATATAAGTTGAATGTACATAAAACTGCTCATCTAAAAAAGTTAATCAATTTTTTTTTAAAAAGTGAGTAAAAATTTATAAATTAACTTGAAAAAAATACGAAGAATGAACCTAAAGTCAGTAAATTAGACTAGAATAAGTAATGAAAAATGATGCGTTTTTACTCCATAGTTTACTTCTTATTCAGAGAAAGACAGAGAGAAATGATTTTTTTTTAAAAGAGTAAGAGTAAAAGATATTAAAATTTAATAACAAGTTGAATTTTCTATTATTAATTTAAGGGCTTATTTAATTATTTTAAATTTAGGTATAATACACATATGTGCCTTTTAATTTAACTTCATTTTACATTTATGCCCTTCAACTTTTGATGTGCTAAGTAGAGACTCAAATTGTCGTGTAGAATGTCACGTAGGATGTATGTGTCTATTTGTTTCACTTTATACAAGTTTAAGTATCTATCTATGCATATCCAAAATTAGAGGGCATAATATAAGTTACGACCAAGTTAAAGAGCACATTTATGTATTATACCTTAATTTTAATTAGGAGTGCTTTCTAGGCTCACACCCAAACTCTTCCAACACCTAAGCATACGTCCAAACTGATATGTGAATTATTGATCCACATGATATTAACTCGGTTTTTCAAGGGGTAAAGTCAATTAAGGTAGCTTTCTACTTGGGCTCTCGCGCATTGTCCATGCGTTGCACTGCTGCTTTTGCTTAGCACACCCAAAAAAAAGTACGTCCAAATTGACGGGGCTTACGCCTCATGACATTTTCGGCTAGATTTTGCTCTAAATTTTCTACTTTATCATAATTCTATTATCATTGTGTATTACTTCTAAAATATTTTTTTATGGAAAATGTTTCCTTGTTGGAAACAATTTCTTCCATATTTGGTTAATCGTTTTTTGGTACTTCATTTGTTTTAATTTATGTGACATTTTTTGTTTTTCGAGAGTAAAACAGTTTATGTTTGACCGGTAATTTATGCATGAAATCTTCAAAAAAATTTAAATGAAATTTATATATTTATAAACTACGTAAAAAATACTATAAGTCACAATAATTGACAATTCAAAATATTTATAAGATGTATGAAAAATTTACGGTCAAAGATAGACTTGTTTGAATCTCAAAATTCGAAAAGTGCCACCTAAGTTTGAGTAAATTTTAGGTTTAGCAAACATAAAAATCATATTTGTATGTTATAGCTATAGTTTGTATAATTGTGCTCCATAACAAACTTTATGTTTGCTATGACTATTAATATGTATATTTCGGTATACATATACAAAGGAATCAATTGTATAATCTGTTTCGGTATACATATACAAAATAAATCAATTGTATAAAGCGAGAAAAACAAAAGAAAACTGGGTAGTGAAAGATCTGCATTTATATAATTATAAGTGTATAGGACGAAAATATATGTATTTGTATTTGTATATACAATTTTCTCTTGCTTTATACAAACACAAACACAAATTATACATTTGTGTTTGTATAAAGTGAGAGAGACGAGTGAGAGTGGCGAGCGAGATTCTCTAGGGAGAGAGGCGAACGAAAAGATATGTATATATACAGTTTTCTCTCACTTTATACAAACACAAACACATTTTATATATTTGTGTTTGTATAAAGTGAGAGAGGCGAGAGAGAGAGACTGGCAGCGAGAAATTGAGAATGGTGAGCGAGAAATTCAGGGAGAGAGGCGAATGTCAACTGTTTGCTACGGGTTACAATAAAATCAAATTGTGATTATAGTATTTAATTTGAATTAATAGTTTGTTATTTTATACAATTTTTCCCATAAATTAAGACGGAGGGAGTAAAAGTTTTGGACTCCTACAAATAAATGATAAGTCTTTAGATAATAACAACAACAACAACATACCCAGTGAAATCCCACTAGGTGGGGTCTGGGGAGGGTAGAGTGTACGCAGACCTTACCACTACCTCGTGGAGGTAGAGAGGCTGTTTCCGAAAGACCCTCAGCTCAAGTACATCAAATCCAAGTAAAAGGCGAGGAAAATAGTGTATATAACATACCATCCAATACGAAAGATAGTATATAATCAACATAATAGCAATCGCAATATAGTCGTTTAGAGAAGGCATACTACATAAATATGCCATTTAACTTGATCTCAACTCACATTTATACCTTTCAACTTTGAGTGTGCACAAACAAACACTTAAACTTGTATAAAGTCGAGCAAATAGACACACATGTTCTAGATGTCATCCTACATGATAATTTGTGTTATACGTCTATTATGTCACGTAGAACTCATGCGTTTCCTTGTTCAATTTTATACAAGCTTAAGTGTTTACTTGTGCACACACAAAATTAGAGGGCATAAATGTGCAATGAGGCCAAGTTAAATGTCATATTTATGAATTATGTCCTTAGAGAATTTTGCTTAAGAGGAGATTATTATCTCGATAATTTTAATAATTTCTTTATATTAGTTTCTGAGGTCAAATGGGCAGCTCAAACCTAAAGTCACTAAATCAATGACTTTAGACCCTTGAAAAATAAGGTCGCAAAATTATTCAATGTTAATTGATTTGTTTAATAGTTTGTTGTTAATCTTTTACCAATTATTAAGAACATATTTTCAATTTTTATTATTCTGTTTAAATATAATTGATGTAATTATAAATTAAAAGTTGTAGGAAATCAAATTTGTAGTTAATTTCTACTTCTTAATTTGTTTAATTTACTTCAATTTGAATCAATCATATTTTAACATTGAGTTTGTAAGATTTCTTCAATTCTTTGAGGTGTCTTCTTAGACATTTCAAGCTCAAATAAATTATATTATCAAATAATTAAATTTAAAAAGACATTATCTTAACTTTGAATGTCTTCTAAAGTGTAACAATCACCACAATATTGATAATTTAATACACAATTTTTAATTAACGTAATACTGAATATTATATAAGTAAAAATGATACTCTACTTAGCATACTCAATTAGGAAGTCTAACTCTGTTTTTAAATACTTCTACTACTTTTAGAATAATTTGATAGTTTGTGTAATAATTCATTCAATTGAAAATTTTCTCAAAACTATAATCAATAAGAACTTAGATAAGATATAAACATTTGTAGTGTTATATATCGTATAATCATTTGTATATGTCTATTTGTATCTTATGAATTATTACAAGAATATTATACTGTCAATTGCAAAAAAATAAAAATAAATAATTATCAAATTATAATTGACTATTATGTATTTTAAGAATTTATAAGAATAAAAAATATATAAAAAAAATTATTAAACAAACCTATTATTTGTATATATATATAATTTGGCTTTAGGTTTCATATTTTATTAACCCTGCTAAGTCAATTAATATCATAGCATCTTTTTATAGTTTTTCTTTACATCTAATTTATCATCATCATATTTTGCAATTATTAGCTTTCGCATGAAGTTCTAATTGTTTCGCAATGTCTTACAAGTTAAAATTTCTAATCATTTAGTTCTCAAAAATGTAATTTCTACGATCTTATTTGATAAATATGCTAGTAATCTTTTGTTCCATATTAATTAATATGTCAGACATTTGAAGTTGTAATTTGTAAAACATTGGTAAACAACGCACGCGCTTGGGGAAGGGCATAAACATGGTAATATGGACCATTTACTGTTTTAAAGGTTAGAGATGTTTTATCTCATTCATTGATGACCATTCTAGATGCATATATCTTTATTTGCTTTTTGATAAGTCTGAAGCACTAGCTAATACATTCTTGAGAACGGTAACTAGGTGATTTTTGTTGCAGTATTTAACCTGCCTTAGGAATCAGGATGAGACATGAACTTACTAAGCTCTTTACCATTTAGATCTCCAGGATATTTCAGGGCGAGTGTTGTCATAGTTGTGACCATCTTTGATATTATGTATATTTAGTCTCTTTTTTCTATCTTTGATCATCCGATAAATGTCGGTGACAATATGTAGTCTTTTCCTTCATTCTATGATCATCTTAGAAATATTTTCAATGAACTGGAGGTTAGTTTTCAAGGACTCATGAGAGAAAAAATTCTCATAATAGGCAATAGTAGCTTCTGTGATTATTATCATCTTCCTCTATCCACTGATTGTCTTCACATTTGATTCTATGAATATTTAGTCTCTTCCTTCAACTTTTGATCATATTTTGAAATATTTTGTCTCCTCTCCACTTTAGTCTGGCTGAATGTACCTTTTTCATGTGCATGGTTATTTTGTTTAGAGTTTGTTCACTTCATTTCTTTAGTTGGCATTATCATCTGATGTATGAAATACCATGCACCCATTTAGCCCATAGAGAATCCTTATGCATCACCAGTTGCTAACAGTTTACCCACAAAAATAAAGTTTCAGTTCCTGTATCCCTTAATTATGTTCAGCCCTTCAGTGCACTTGGGTACATAAAACGTGTCCCATGCTACCAGATTGACCTTCTTCCTTTCCTACGTGCCTCCCAGAAACTTCCTACACCTCTGATCCACCTCCTTCAAAACACTTTGTGGCAAGATGAATATAGCACCCTAAAAGTTATGAATAGAGAACAATACATCATTCACCTTTCTCTATTTTCTTAACTTTGTGATCTCTACCGAAACAAGATATGTTACTAATCTTTTTTTCTATATGCAGGGGATTTGAAGTTGTGTTCTGCAAAAAGTTGGAAGATGCCGACCTAAATGCCTGGAAAGAGATTGCGGGCGGTTATGGAAGCATGTGAAAGAACTCACACACCGATAGTAAATATGAATCCCTTTGTTGCTCTACCTTCCATCTTGGTGATGATTGATGAGTTTAATCAAGAATGACAAATGGAAATAGTCCACCGAAACGATGGGACATATATCTTTTATGGTTGGTATTTGTTTACTAACAAACATCAGCTTAAAACAGGGGATCACATCATGGAGGTTGATAAGTGATATAATGGATAATAAATTTCATATCACAGTCCAGCGGGACAAAAGTTATTCGGGGATATCAATTAATGGATAATTTTTTATGGTAATGTTTTGTCAAGGGATAATCGTACTTGTTGTTCTGGTTTGTAGTCTATATTTGGAAAAAATAGGAATACTAGTTGCTTTTAAGTGATTTGAATAATAGTTTGGACTGATTCTATGCTATTACAAACTATAGAGGAACTCATTCATTAGCTTCAATTAAAACAGAGAATTTCTGTTGCTGCACCACATCTTTCTTCTTTCATGTTAAAACGAAACGATTACATACAAATAAATTGACAAGGTACCAAAATTCTCAGTTATTACGTTCATTCAACGTGGTGGAATTGCTTTCATACTCCATAGTTTTTTCAGAACAAAGGTCATTTTAAGCCAAATCGAAGCATTGCATGAACAAAGTTTTATTGGATGCTAAGAATGTTGGTGGATTAATATCAGGACAGTTAAAATTGTTTCTGAATTTACATGTCTAAATGCCTTTGCTCATGGGCTATTGCGGATCCTGGGTGTCCTTTGTCTCAGATGGATCAGCCATTTTGACGCTAACAGTCGGTCAATCTTAAGCGGTACTTCCCTTTGAAATAATGGAAGCAGAGATGGCGAAACAACGTTTGAAGGGTTCCATGAAGGCTTTTCAGCGTCATATGGATCCTGAAAAAGAAGAACAATTGAAAGGCATAAAAATAGGTAACTATTTCACTTGAAAACAACCTCAGTCCTTACAATGACATAAAAATCGTGTTGTTGCGCCTAAGGATGGAGTAAAAAATTCCACAGAAATCGAAGAGATTTATGTCATATGTCAAGCAGAATTTGAGCATGAAGAGTCCATTGGGACACTTGGATGCAGACACGAATATCATATGGACTGCATCAAACAATGGTTACTGAAGAAAAAAGATTGCCCCATGTGTCCAACTTGTATTTTGCCCTGAAATAAATAAAGATTGTTTTATTATGAAATTTTGTTGTAGTAATCTAAAGTTTCGATCGATTCTTGTTTGTGTATATTATAATACTCATTTCATTAAACCTAATTAGTAAGACAGTTAGTTGTTCTAAAATGGATGTAACACACTATACTTTTTTGATTCATATAAGAACAATTTGTTTACTGTCTACGATATTGTTAAGAGACCACCAATTATCATATCATCTATATTTAGTTTATTAGGTTTTGGGCACGTGCGTTACACGTGTGTCCTATATAAATAGTATAGATGGCATGAATCATAGTAAATATAGAACTAATGCTCATCAGCTTCATATATTCAAGAACAACGAACCCCACAATTGCTAGTTTGTTAAGACTTAAGCCAATTGTGATAAGTTTTGTAGTGGATTACATGATACTCAAAAAGTGTAGAGAATATTGATATTTATTATACACCATTTTCTTAACTCCAACTTATTCTATTCTTTGACATTTCCGAAAAAAGGTGATCTCTTTCCATCTAAGTATCTGTCTAACTTTTGGAGGACATGGTTATTCGATATCTTGTTCTATTCCTTGTGTTATTTGAAATTTTGTTTTGATACCTGTATCGGTGAAAGGTAGCAAGTATGACACAAAATGCCCAAATATTAACAACCTCTTGGAGCCAACACAATTTAACTGAGAACATAAAACAATGAATGCTAAAGAATCTATACATCTAATATTAACATAAGATGTGAGCAGCTCAACCCAAATTATACCTTTAACATGTGGTTTTTTCACTCATTTCAGCACTAATTGGTTCAACAACTCAATCTTTTCTATCCCCAAACAATACTCAAAGATGAAACTGTCAATCAAGAGACAACTATTAAGTAGAGTCTGAAACATGCTTTCGTCTAATAAAGCAATCAGACAATATGTCAATTGTCAGCTCTTCATCTACTTATGCAATTTCCACCCAACTCCTTGTATGCTTTCCTTTCCTTTCCTTGTGATCATGTCTCGATTTTTAATAAGCGATTCGAAATATGAAAAGGTAAATGCAGTGAGAGATTCAACCTGTATTTATTAACACTATAATTTTCTGTCAAAGAGGAAAAGTCCTTCGCCCTACCTGGCTCCGTTTTTTACGGTATAAAAATCCCTATATAAAATAATACTCACACTATACAAACAAATTCTAACTAGATATAAATTATATATAAATGCTAAATAATAAATCCTAAACAACTTAGATTCCTAATTTATTTACTATATTATTATGTATTAGGACTCTTTTGTTTAAGGATGAATTATTCATCCTTCTAAGCCAACTATCAACCGTTCTTTATTAAATAATAATTCATTTATTCGTACTATATTAAAAATGGAATGTCCTATAGTTAAAAATTAAATTACTGAAATATTTTTTAAAATAATATATTTATTTTACTAATTAAAAATTAAATAAATTCCCAAAATTTATAAAAAAAAAATAGATAAACTATTGTTTCATAAAACGTTAATTATTAACATTTTATGGTCCGTTAAATATGTCCGTTGTCAATTTTATCAGTTGAATCTTATAGATAAAATAATGTCTAATACGTTACTGTGAAATATATTTATGATGATTGATGACTAATAGCCATAGAATATCATGGTAGAAAAAGTAACTGAAATTTCCCCTTAGTTTCAAGATACTACACATGTTAAGAAAACAAATGCAAATGGCTAATATTCATCTATTTCCTCACAGTTTTTCAGGTAAGAATTTGCAGTTTTTTTTTATCTTTTTGTTCTGCATTTTCTATGTTGTAATGGACAAATAAAGATAAATTTTGGATAATCCTAATGATTAATGAGAGATTATGTTTGTACATCCATGAATTCAAATGTTAATTACGTTAGATCTGTTCATGTACGTATCAGAAGCAGTTTCTCTACCTTCACAAGGTATAGGGGTAAAGTTGCGTACATGCCATGCATCCTCCTCAGATGTACCTCACTTGTGGGATTACATTGCGTATGTTGTTGCATTAAATTAGAATATGCATGGATGATTAATCAGAAAATTATTCAAAAAAAAAAATTCTGTTTGGATTTTCTTCCATGTATATTACTATTTTGGACCATGCAAATATACCAAACAAATCATTTATAGACTTGAAATGAAATCCTCAGTAATGGAAGCAATCGTCCCTACCGTCGTAAAATAAGAGCACCCTAGTGCACAAAGTATTTTGCGTTCAAGGGATAATTTTCTATGTTATTAGCTGCTGGAATTGAGTTTTGGTCTTCCTATTAGCATGCTCAAAGATTATTTTGATAACCTATAGAAATTGTTTGACTTAGTTTGTTTTTTTGCTTATTCTGGTGAAAAGTGATCAGAGGGGAACACAACGTAGTGCCAATGACCAACGTGTTCAACTGAATCCAATAATTTTTATTTAGAGCACAACAAATATATGTGAAAATATACTAAATTTAACAATTCTAAGTTTTGAACCATAAGGGGTTCAGTGATGAGAATATAAATTGAAATCATCAAATTTAGATTTTGGATCCGTCTCTGCCGTTGATGTTATATGTTAGATAGTTTTTTCAGAACAAAGGTCATTTTTAGCCAAATCAAAGCATTGCATGAACAGAGTTTTAAGGTCAGGACAGTTTGCACATTATCTAAATGCCTTTGCTCATGGGCTATTGCAGATCCTGGATGTCCTTTGTCTCAGATGGATCAGCCATTTTGGCGCTAGCAATCGTTCAATCTTAAGTGGTACTTCCTTTGAAATAATGGAAGCAGAGATGGCGAAACAACGTTTGAAGGGTTCCATGAAGGCTTTTCAAAGTCATATGGATCCTGAAAAAGAAGAACAGTTGAAAAGCATAAAAATAGGTAACTATTCCACTTGAAAACAGCCTCAGTCCTTACAATGTTATGAGGGGTTGTGGTTTAGCTTATTAGAGGCAAATTGAGTACAGTTTTGAATATTACCTACTATGATTTGTTTGACTTGATCCGAGGGTCTTTTGGAAACAAACTATTAGTTGACATGTTTTCTTCATTGTCGTCTTTTCTTTTCATTACTACTATGATTTGTTAGACTTGATCCGAGGGTCTTTTGGAAACAACCTCTCAACTTCCACTAGGTAGGGGTAAGGTCTGCGTACACTCTACCTCCCCAGACCTTACTTCGTGAGATTTTACTGGATATGTTGTTGTTGTTGTTGTTGTTGTCGGAGTCGTAACTCGAAGAGTTTGTTCTTTATTGCAGGGATTGAAAACAAGGTAAAAAGGATTGTGAAGCTGAGCAAGAGTATGAACAAAGGAAGTAGAGAGGGGAACATGAGGAGAAGATCAGAACTTATCCAACTTGTTGATGATCTCCACAAACAATACCAGTCCCTCTATGCTAAGTATGAAAATCTCAAAGGAGAAGTGAAGTATAATCTTTGTGCCAAAGCCGGGGACGATGCTGCATCTTCATCTTCTTCAGTTTCAGATTCCGAAGCATATCATTCCCCGTGGCAGTTTGCTGGCGAAGGCAGCTCATACTTTCCGAACACTACAAATCACGAAAATGCTAGTTTGGACTTGGATTCATTACCTGATTCACCAACATCTTCTGTCCAAGAACCAGAATCTCGAGATTTTTTCAAGGACTTGAACAATCAAGGCACAGAAAATAGCATGACAGACAAGTTGATAAATAAATCTGCCTGGTTGAAGGAGAAACTAACAGAAAAAGAAGAAGATATCTTGTCTCTTACCAAGAAATACGAGGTTCACGAGAGTGAGAGATTGGCTGAGATAAAGACATTAGAGGATCAAATTGCTATGATGAAGATTGAGCTTGAAACCTCATGTGTACAAAAGAAAGAACTCGGAGAGAAGATTACGTGCAAGTCCAATGAATTTAAACAAATGGAAGCAGCATTTCAAGAGAAATCAGATCAATTTTCTAATCTTCTTACAAGATTTGAGGAAAATCAGACCAACTCAAAGTCGAAAATTGATGATCTAATGGCACAGGCAAAGTCTCTGCAGCAAGAGTTGGACTCTTTACATACTGAAAGGAATGAACAGCTCAAGTCCTTCAACAATCAGAAACGCGAGCTGGAGTTGTCACTGGAACAGAAGTGCCACGAGGGAACTGTCGAAGTAAAGGATTTAACCGAAAAGATTAAGTTTCTGCAGCAAGAGCTGGAAGCCACGAGTCATCGTAAATCAGAAGTAGAAATGTCACTCAAAGAAAAAAATGAAGAACTATCCGAATGTCATCTCCAGATTGAAAATCTAAAAGAGAAACTAACAAGCGCCTCTTTGATTGAGAAGGAGACATTAAAAGAGAATGAAGGCTTACAAGTACATGTAAAAGACTTGAAATTGGAGGTAGACTCACTCTGCAGCCAAAAGAGTGACTTGGAAAAGCAAATAAGGGATATAAACCGAGAAGCTTATCGTTCACAGTTAGAAAAAGAGGAGCTAACTGATAAGATGAAAGAATTGGAAACCATATTATTAGAGAAGAAACATGAGCTGTCAACTCTTCAAAAGAAACATGAGGTCTACGCGAATGATATGTCCAATAAGATTTCATCTATGGAAACACAAATCAACACTCTTCAGCAGCAGCTACGAACCGAGGAAACTGAAAAAGTTCTATTGCAGTCACAGCTTGAGAAAGAGAAACAGAACTCTTACAATAGCCTTACTCATATGGAAAAGAAAAACATCGAATTGACCACGAAGATCACAGATCAGGAGAAGTCAATAAGAGAAAATGAAGATATTATAAAGAAGCTGAATGAGGAACATAGACAAATGAAGATCAGGTTAGAAGATTCCAAATCAAATTTGCAAAGTGCTGAAAGGAAAATTGAAGAAATGACCGAAGATTTGCGTAAGAAGTTTGAAGATGGTTTGAGAATCTTGAGCAGGAGGATCCGTGTGGCAGAACAAATGCACCTTGAGAACAAGGAGTGGTATCAAAAAACAAGAGACTCGTACGAGAAAGAAAATAATGATCTAAAAGAGAAAAATGCAAGGCTACAAGTTGGGGTTCGAGGCATTAAGGATATAACACTGACAGCAAACGATACGTTGGCTTCACTAGACACAGTAGCTCTAAAATTTGAGGAGTGTACTGGTCATTTCTTTAATCGAATGTCGAAGGTTTCTTGTGAGCTGAAATTTGTAAAAGATTGGGTTATGAGGAAAAACAAAGTAATAGTACATGTACAAGATGATCTAGACTGCTTACTTGAACAGTTGGACGTCAAGGAAGCCGAGATATTAGTTTATAGAGAGAAGGTTTGGAAATCAGACAATAAGGTTAGAGAATTGGAAAAAATGATCAAGGAAAAAGATGATAGTACGTTGGCTCTCAAGGAGGAAAAGAGGGAAGCTATTCGACAATTATGTATCTGGATTGATTACCATCGAAGTCGTTCTGTTTATTACCAAAAATCACTTTCTGTCTTTGGCAGCAGAAAGAACCTTTAGGATTCTTCATCAGTATATAGTTGTATGTCTGTCAAAAAATCATGATCAGGGTGGAACAACTTCGACATGTTTAGTGTAAGTTTTGATTTCTCTTTTGTTGTTATAACAAGCAGTAGTAGGCACTTGTGAATTATCATCATATTTAGACAACTTCTCATATGTCATGGTTGTCCCTTGTACATATGAATGTGTGATATAACCAAATTTGTTATTAGTCAATACAATCCTATTTCTTACTCTATGTGCCACAAAATTGTTTGGCATCTTACGCGGCTGGAATCTGGATTAGTTGGGGTCGCAATGCAGATAACCAGAAACCGAGTGGTAAACCAAGAAGAATTAGACAATACTTTATTCTGTTGCTGTGACTGTTGCTTTAGCTTATTCCTAATACTGAAGACTATTATATTTTTTTTCTGTTTTGCTCGAGATTTGTGACCTTATAATTTATTAACATGGATTGAAAGTTGTGCAGATTATACAAGCAACCAATTTAGTCAACTTAAATTGAGGAATTCTAGATATGTGTGAGTATTATTTAAAATTAAACAAGCTCACAATCATGTGCAGATCTGTGTTAGATCTCAAAAGAGAAATTCCGTCTGTTTCAATTTGTTTGTCTGGTTTTGACTTGACGCGGAGTTTAAGAAAGTAAAAAATTGCATAGATAGCTTCTGGTCTTAAACATGTCACGTGGAGAATTGTCATAAAAGGGAGAAGGCGTTATTTTTGAAATGGACTAAAAATGGAAGTAAGACGAACACATTGAAACGGAGGGAGTACAACTTAATAAAGAAATGAATCATGGTACTTTTTTCTTTCTTCAGAAAAGGAATTGAGGTTCTTGGTATTGACCTGTCATGGCAAAAGATCAAACTGGTTTTTCCAGTTTTCGATTTTGTTGCTGTATTCTTGTTTTTCTCTTTGCCTTGTCATCCATTCCTCTCCTCTACTGGTCTTGTTTCTTTGGTTATGGATATTACTATATCCAAACGACAACGAGCAACGAAAACAGATCAACTAATCTACTAAGATTCCCGAAAGCTTGGAATCATCTTGACTTTTCATCACAACCACCTCAAAAACTCCTTAAAATTGCTCTGTTTGTCAAGAAATGGCCAGATGAAAATCAAGCTGGAGGACTTGAACGACACGCCTTAACACTTCATCTCGCCTTAGCCAAACGAGGCCACGAGCTTCATATCTTCACAGCTTCATCCTCAAACTCATCACTTCCTTTATATCCACATTTCCACATCTCGAGGCCTACTGCTGCCGGATATCTTGACCAAGCTGTTGTTTGGAAGCAATTTCAAGCAGAAAACGCGACAAAAAGGCCCTTCGATGTGATTCATACAGAGAGTGTAGGCCTCAGGCATACTAGATCAAAAAACCTGAAAAATCTTGCAGTTAGCTGGCATGGTATTGCCTATGAAACTTTACATTCTGATATCATACAGGAGCTTCTCCGAAATACTACTGATGATCCTGTAAAGTCACCTGCTTTGTCTGAAAGAGTGAAGAAGGTTATTGAAGAGGTAAAGTTTTTCCCAAATTACGCTCACCACGTTGCCACGAGTGATCATGCTGGAGATGTACTTAAAAGGATCTATATGATCCCTGAAGAACGCGTTCATGTCATACTAAACGGTGTCAATGAGGAGATATTCAAGCCTGATGTTTCAAAGGGCAATGCTTTTAAGTCCAACCTTGGAATCCCTGAATCAAAATCCCTAATCGTGGGGTTAGCCGGGAGGTTAGTTAAAGATAAAGGACACCCTTTAATGTTTGAAGCCTTACAACAAATTTTCAATGAGAACTCAACATTCAGGGACAATGTCATTATACTGGTTGCTGGAAATGGTCCATGGGGTACTCGATACAAAGGCCTCGGATCGAATAATGTGATGGTTTTAGGACCATTAGAACAGGATCAACTAGCAGGATTCTATAATGCAATAGATGTATTCATAAACCCAACATTAAGAGCTCAAGGTTTGGATCACACACTATTAGAAGCCATCCTAACAGGTAAGCCTTTGATGGCAACGAAACTCGCCAGCATTACTGGATCGATCATCGTCAGCCAAGAAATGGGGTATACATATGCACCTACAGTAAGGGAATTGAAGAAAGCTTTGTATAAGATTTGGGAGGATGGAAGGGAAAGTCTACAGAAGAAAGGAAGATTTGCTAGAGAGAGGGGTTTGAAGTTGTTTACTGCTACCAAAATGGCTGCAGCATATGAAAGGCTTTTTCTTTGTATCTCAAGTGATGAAAAGCAAGAACACAACTATTGTATTTACCAACCTCAGTTTAATTGATGTGGTCTCTGTTAGGATCAAGCGTCAAATGCTTACCATCATGTCAAAAAGTATAGTTCATGCAACAAGTTGCTTTTGGGAATCAAGCATTTACCATCATGCCAAAAGTTATAGTTGATAGCAAGAACTAGCGCAACGTTATTTTTCAATTAAGTTCACCAAGTAAGCATCATGTTCGATTAGGCATGATGTGGCGTTAACCAAAAATCTAAAAGCTATATTGATAGAGAGCTGTGAGGTTTCCATAGACGTCATTTTTTGGTTTTTTTTTTCACTCTCTGTCCCAATTTATGTGTCACTATCGCTTTTCAAAAGTCAAACATTGTAAGTTTGACCAAAAATTTGCGCGTGGAATCTTCAACCTTTTTGAAATAAATTTATATATTTGTAA
Source organism: Solanum stenotomum (assembly GCF_019186545.1). NCBI lineage: Eukaryota > Viridiplantae > Streptophyta > Magnoliopsida > Solanales > Solanaceae > Solanum > Solanum stenotomum. The sequence goes on from NC_064285.1 coordinate 6,546,325, forward strand.
ACTATGTAAAAAGTACTATAAGTCACAATAATTAGAAATCCAAAATAATTAAAAGATGTATGATAAATTTTTGGTCAAAGATAAAATTGTTTGAATCTCGAAATTCGAAAAGTGTTACACCAAAGGGAGTAATTATTTTTATTTTGAAGAAGTATGCATTGTATTTGTTCCCAGTTAAGTTATTAATTAAAGTTTCACCAAAACAAAAAAGTTATTAATTAAAGGGATGCTATTCTTTTAATTGCTTTGGGTATATTTGCAAAAAAATATTTTATATGCTCATCTATTTCTCAGAAGAAGTCGTGTAATTTTCTTAAAGATCGTTGTGAATTTTTTGCCAAATTAGATGGAGTATGGAAGATTAAATTGTTTTAATCTTGATTCTAGCACAAGCTGATATTTATATTCCTCATAAAAGAAATTTAGGAAAGTTGACCCCCTTAATCAGGGGCGGCGGCTCAAGCATATTAGTAATTTAAAGTCAAAATCAAATGGAGGTTTTAAATTTAAATTGTTACTAATAACTTTTATATAACTGATTTCTTTTGATATTTTTTTTTTCAATTGATAATATAACCATTCTTATTTTATATTATCTTTCATAAGATACAATATTCTAAATATATCAAACTTCTTCTAGTAAATTCTTTCATTTTATATCAAGAGTTTACTTTTTCTACTAATAGTATTCCATTAAAAAAAAATATATATATAATCAATTATTGTTAAGAAATGAGGACTCTCAAATTTGGGGGTCTAAAGCACGTGTCTTTTTCTTAACACGGATGAGCAAGGCCCTGCCATTAATGCGCGATAGATATGTAATATTCTTTCAATATGTATTGCGAACACTTTCAACAACAATAGTACTATATATCTTATTAGCAAAATAAAAATGACAAAAAAACTATTACGTTCTTAAAAATCTTTTCCTAGTAATGGTCGGTACACCAATTATACCGTATTAATGCACTCTATCAAACGAACCCATAATCGCAGAAATCAGCTTCCCATTCACAATAGCAATAAGTTGAATCTTGACCTTGTAAACAATAATGTTCATAAGGGTTATGACCATGGGATATTTTAGTGCACTCTGTTAGGCATATTCTTGATTGTGATTCAACTGGACAATCAATTCCAAGTACTAATCTCTCACAAATATTTACTAGGGCACCCTCAACTGAAATCATACCTTAAAAAAAGATTAAAAAATCATTAGAAATGCCAATTTAAATAAATAGATACATAAATAGATTTGACTTCTTTAACTATTAATTTATCCTTACTCATCGACATGAGTCGAGGATCTGTTGAAAACCGTCTCTCTACCTTTATAAAAGATGGGAATAAGAACCTAATCTCCTTACAAAGCTACTTGTGAGATTCATCAAAAATATTTGTTGAATTAAAATTTTATAATTACACGTGATTTAACAAATGATGAAAATAAAAACTATCTTACAAAAAAATAATCTTGTAGGGTCTCGAGAGTAGAGTGTGGTAGACCTTATCAGTATCTTTACGAGGTAGAAAGATTGTAAAATAAAAACTATCCTACAACAACAATAGCAAAAAACCTTGTGAAATCTCACAAAGTAGGGTCTGGAGGGTAGAGTATGATAGACCTTATCACTATCTTTACGAGGTAGAAAGATTGTAAATAAAAACAACAACAACAACAACAACAAACCTTGTAAAATCCCACAAAACGGGATCATCTAGCAGAGTAGAGTGTAGCAGACCTTATCACTATCTTTATGAGAGGTAGAAAGATTGTTTTTAAAAGACAGCCGGCTCAAGCAAAATCAAAACAGTAATTAAAAGAAAAACACGATAGTATATATAAGGAACCATAACAATAACAATAAGGTGCAGTCACCTAAACACAGTAAATCACGATAAATAAAAACTAAATCTTAGCATATATACCTGAGGTGAGAAAAAGAAAAGCTATTAGGATGAAACATGTTGCTAAAGCTTGCTTCATTTTCAATTTCTGAACTCTTTAGACAATTGATTTTTTTTTCCAAACTTGTACACTTCTATTTATAATAGTGAGTAAAAAAAAAATACTCCTATATGTCTTCAATTCTATATATGGTAAAAAATTCATATTACTTTTGACATATTTTAAAAATAGAAGGACATTAATATTAGTGTACCTATTAAAGATAAAATGAATTCCACTTGCCAATAATTACATGGATTGTACTAATGTAGAGATCTCAAATTTTGAATCAAATTGTAAAGATTTTGCCATTTTGAGATAATTATTATTTTTATTACCTAAATTGAATAATAATGGGCAAAATGATATTTAGATCTCTTATTTTATCACTAATATCATATAAGCAAAAACAAAGTAAATATAAGTACATAATATTTTCACCTATTTTAATCCTTTTTTGAGATTTCAAGTTGTAAGTCGCCAATTAAGGAATGTTTATAATAAATATCATTACTTCTGATTTATATCAAGAATAAAAGATTTATTAACTATACTTTCTTGATCCATATTATGTGGTGTTTTTTGCCTTTTATTTTATGTTTAATAGAAAATAAACCAGTTTTTACATAATCAAAAAGGTATTTTCTTTTTTCAACTATACCTTTAATTAGATAAGTAAATTTTTGCAAAACCAAGAAATCATATTAAAATAATATTATTTAATTAATGATAATTTCGTGTAAACACTTCCAATTTCTTGAAATGAAGAATTTTTAAAAAGATGTGTCCAAACTAAAAACAACAAATAGTATAAATCGAAGAAAGTATAACAAATAATTTAGAAAGTAATTAATTATTCTTCTATTAATGGATCAATTTTGATCCTTATCAATTTAATCCTCCTTCTCTCTCATGGTTATAATATCATTATATTTCTAAATTAGCAATCAAAAGGAACTATTTTGGTGGAATTGGAAAGAGAGGATTTTAATATATCATCATACTTAAAATATTCAGATTTATTAATATAAAATTTTTGAAAAATTATATTCTTAGATACAAACATTTATCATACAAATTATACGTTTAATATTATATACCAGCAATACTTTCAAAATAAAATGTATATATAAACACACACGATATACATTATACCAGTACTAATATCGTGTATATAAGAAAAATTTATTATTACTTTCTATGATTTATACCGTGTATATTACTACAACCTTACAATTATGAGGTTATATTCCAGGCTTCCATCTGTGTATATACTAAAGGGCTTCTTAATTAACTATATAGACAACAACGAAAAATTCAATAGAAACGTTTATATGTATATATAATGCAACAACATTGTATAAATGGTATTGGTGTATAATCTGCATAGAATGTATAATTATGTATCAAAGATGTATATATATTCCTATACGTTTTTATACAATATCATGTAAAGAGTCCTTGCGTAGTTTCCCATTGAGATTGGTAGGAGAGTAATCCTACCTATAAAATTAAGAGATGATGGTGTGATTATTATTGGGAAACGAACTAATACAAATAATATATGGTCAAAATAATGAAAATAAAATTGAAAAATAATGACACTAAGAATTCTACGTGGAAACCTTTCTGAATAAGGGAAAAAACCACGGTCCAAGAGGAGCAACACACTTTTCTTCTTTCTCATTCGGAAGGCTCAGTCGCACACCAACTGATATCACAATAGCAAGAAATTTAAGTTTAAGGCCTCCATTTGATTTTGACTTTAGATCAATATCTCAATAAATTGTTTTGGAACGGACATCGGAGTCATATCTTAGTTTGGATGTCAGGGTCGGATCCTAGATCGATTATTGAAGTTGATTTTCGGGTCAAAAAAATATTTTTTCTTAAAGAGTATTTCCTAGTGTCAAACCAAAAATAAAACATATTTTCTAGAAAATGTTTTTCATTTACCAATCAAACATCAAAAAATATTTTCTACTCACCAACCACACTTGAGAAATAAAATGTGTTTAATGTCAATTTGACTTTCTCTACAAAGAGTAAGTTTGTCATATCACTGTCATTCTTGTTCAATAAAAACCTGACATATAATTTTTCAAGTTGAAAATGGAATTTTAACGGGTAAAAAGTAAATGTAGCTAGTTTTAAGGGGTAAACATATTTCTATGCATTTTTTTTTTATTGTAATGTAATTTGTAAATATTTCTTACACTTTTTCATATCTTTTATCATTTACAAACATATAATTTTCAAAATTGGATTGACTATTGAGTTTGTTTGGATTAACTTTTGATTTTTGACTTATAAGTCAATAATCATATAAAGAAATCTTAACTTATGACTTATTTTTTCATTTTAGCTTAAAATCAAATGTTTATAGGAAAAATCACTCCATATACACATTTAAGAGTAAATATNCTGTTATAGCTTGAAAATAGTACTATAATATATGTCATATATGAAATTTACACATGTTTATAAGCATTTTTAAAACTTATCTAAACAATTAAAAAAATGCTTAAAAACTATTTTAACTCCAAAACATTTAAAATAAGTTAATTCGAATAGGCTCTTTAATGATATAAATGACAGCATAGTAATTTTTGACCATTTGAGTGGATTTATTTTGAATTTATTATTGTTATTTTGAAATGTAAGTTATTGTAATACTACCACACTATAAGAGGGAATTCATATGGTAAAAACATATGTTATTTGTGTCACGATCCAAAAATGGACGTGATGACACTCGTCTTATTCCATCAAGACAAGTTAGCTTAAAACTCTATAATAAAATGCGGAAATTTTATAATCAACTCAAAAATACCCCTAACATCTGGTCACGTGTACAAGCCTCTAAAGTATTACAACTGATTCAAAAGAAAAACACAAGTCTCAAATGACATTGTTTCTAGAATAGAACAAGATCATAATTAAGGAGAAAGAAGGTCCGCTGAAATGACAAACATCTACCTCACAAACTTCCACAAGAAGCCTCAGACTAGGAGAAGAGAAAATATCACATACCAACCTATCAAAACTTGAATCATAATATAATAACCAAAAAATATAAAATTTAAACCGAATGCCTTAGGAACAGCAACGTGGAACTTGAATTTTTTTCCTTTGACACCCTTTATTCCAACCATGATTGGCTCATCATGGCTAATCATTGGCCCACCATTCTTATTAATTTAGCACCCACCAGTTACCATTAATTTTCAAAACAAACTCACAAAACCTTTATAACAAACATACAGTAATCCACCTCAATTTCCCATCTAACTCTTAATGGTCAATTCAAAATATTAACCAACAGAAAAACATATCTTATATCCTAGTACTGTTTCATCCGTCAACCATAATAATTTAATCAATACCCTCTAATCCATAAATATATGTAAATAATATATGCATATATCTATACACGAAAGGAAAAACTAGCTTCACATATATGTATTTATTATATACCTCAATACTCCTTCTTTCCAGGCCGCAACTACACAAAATTATGACCCGACAATTCTCAACCCTAATGATTTATTTTCCTATATGGGTCAAGTGAAATTAAACAAATTATAACTTAACCCATTAAGCATTAATTAAAATTAGCTATTTAATAATTAACCATCAATTAATTTACTCTAGTTAAATGAATATTTAAAATTTCCAAAAATGACCTACCGAATCATTACAATTTGGGGAACATTTTGGTTATTGAAGTAACATGATTGGCTGAAAATGAATATTACTATAGCTACAATATGAATTTAAAATGTGTCTTGATTAATTTATCCTTTTTATTTAAGTCATTCCTCATTATTCATCAGCCCTTTAAGCAACTATTACAATTAACGATTTGTTTTTGTGCTTAACATTAGTTTATTATTTTCTCCATCTCAATTTGCTTAACTATTTTTTGATTTTATACGAATTTCAATATGAATTTTGCATATCAAGTAAAAAATCCAAAAAAAAGAAGAAAGATTATTATATTATTTACTCAAATTTGTCGAATTTTGAAATACAAATATTGAATATCAGGTAAGAAAACAAAAAAAATGAAGAAAGATTATAATACTATCAGTATATTAACTCAAATTAATTGGACTTCCATACAAATATGGATATCAGGTAAGAAAACAAAAAAAAATGAAAAAAAATTATAATAATATCAACTCAAATTAGTAGGACTTCTATTCAAATATTAGATATCAGGTAAGAAAACAAAAAAATGAAGAAAAATTATAATACTATCAACTCAAATTAATCGAACTTCTATACAAGTAACATATAAAAAACATAACAAAAAAAGATTATAATACTATCAACTCAAATTAGTCATACTTCCATACAAATATTGGATATCAGGTACGAAAATGAAAAAAGATTATAATACTATCAACTCAGATTAGTCCGATTTCAATACAAATAATGAATATCTAGTAAGAAACAACAACTTGAATAAAGATTATAAACTATCAACTCAGATTAGCCCGATTTCAATACAAGTAATAAATATAAGGTAAGAAAACAAAAAATGAAAAAAAGATTATAATACAATCAACTCAAATTAATCGAACTTTCATACAAGTATTAAATATTTGATAAGAAAACAAAAAAAATGGAGCAAAACTATAATACTATCAACTCAAATTAATTAGACTTCCATAAAAATATTGACTATTAGGTAAAAAGCTAAAAAACAAAAAGATATTGTAAGGAGTACTAGAACTTCTATATAAAAATATGGAACATCCAATTAGAAAACAAATCATTTGAATTGGGCGCCCAAAATAGAAGGAGAACATATGTACTGCGTATAAATAGACTATCAAATCAAAGCCAGCTATAGTTACTCTGTTTTCTGTCAATCACCAAGAAAGAAAGCTCTGTTTTCCATGGCTCCCAAGAAAGAGGCGAAGAAGGAGTCGTCCTCAACCTCCACTCATCAACCCGCCATTGGTACTCGAACCTCTTCTCGCACTGCAAAACCCAATTTGGATTCTAATTCTGATCCTCAACAACCACCTGTCAATGTTGCTCCAAGCTCTTCTGGAAGTGGAAAAGCAAAATTGGGTTCTAATCCTAAGCCACCCAGGTCCAAGAAGGCAGAAACAAAGAATTCTGATGGTGGTGGTGGTGAATCTTCTTCAATGGGTTTCAAGAAAAAGGCGAATTCAGGGCCTGCCGCCATTGGTACTCAAAGCTCTGCTCGACAACGCGGCAAAGGCAAAGTGGAGTCTGATCCTAAGCCACCCAAGTCCAAGAAGGTAGAAACAAAGATTTCTGATGGTGGTGGTGGAGAATCTTCTTCAATGGATTCCAAGAAAAAGGCGAATTCAGGGCCTGCCGCCATTGGTACTCGAAGCTCTACTCGACAACGCGGCAAAGACAAAGTGGGTTCTAGCATGCCTTCTGATTCTGTTTCTCAACCACCCAAGTCGGAGAAGGCTGAAACAAACACTTCTGGTGGCGGTGGCGGTGGCGGTGAATCTTCTTCGATGGATTCCAAGAATAAGGCGAGTACGGAGACTGCCGCCATTGTTACTCAAAGATCTACTCGACAACAACGCGGCAAAGGTAAAGTGTATTCTAACGTCCCTACTGATTCTGTTTCTCAACCACCCAAGTCAAAGAAGGGCAAAACAACAAACACCACTGCTGCCGGCGCCTCTTCTCCCGCCACCGCCACCGCCGCCCGCCGTCGCAATGAAATAGCCAAATCGCCTGTTGCTCAAATACCCATAATATCACCAAATACTCGTTCATCCAGTACCAAGATATCCAGAACAAGTTCTTATGAGGGAAACGCAAGAGTCTCTGGATCAGCCAAGAAAAGGTTAAATATGGAACCCTCCTCCAGTTCCGGTCGACGTGATAAAGGCAAAGCGAAAATGGTGCCTTCTGAGGAAAGTCCCTCTGAGGACAATGCGCCGGAAGATATGAAAGACAAGAATTACCCAAGCATGTTCAAGCCAGTGAGTATAACCAGCTCTGAGGCCAATGCCGTGCTTGCTAAGCGGTTGCCGCTCAAGAAAAGGGCAGTTGTGCTGCCAACTTCCAGTGTTCTCACCCGTCAGGGCAAAGCCAGAATGGCAAATCCACAACCACCAAAATCCACAGCGTCCACTGCCAGCTCAGCTCGCCGGAGAAAACCCAAAACCGATTCTGATTCGACTCCTCCTGCTGACCCACAACCACCAAAATCCGAGAAAACTAAAGCCACACCGTCCACTTCCGTCTCAACTCGCCGGGGAAAAGCTCAAATGGGTACTGGCCTGACTCCTAAAGGCAGAGCTTCCATTTCCCGGGGCAAAACTGAAATGGGTTCTAACCCGACTCCACCAAGTTCCAGTACAAGTTGGAATTCATCAGTTTCAGCAACACCCAGGAACAAGACAACTGTGGAGCCTTCAAGCAGAGTGCTTCGAAGTGGTAAAAAAAACTGAAGGTCTGAGCATTTTCTGGGGAAATTACTCAATTGAATCATTCATGGGATTTTTTTTTGTAATGAATAGTGGCAAATATCATTCTTTGTCTGTTGAATTTTGTAGTAAAATTGAACATTCAGTCACCAGCTTATGCATATTGAAATCATAAATGAAAGTTTAGATTTGATTCAACTTCATGTTAATGAAGACTCTGTCAATCCGTTGGCTACTTATTATCGCATATTTTAACTCGTATTTGATCATAGATTTTGAAATTTAAACTTGAAACTTGAAAATTTGAGCTTTTGAAGTTGCGTTTGAGGGGATAAATGATAATGTGTTGCATAATAGGATTGTGAATGATTGTACCAAAGTGATTTTATACAACGAATTACTCCATTCATTTCAATATATTAAATGAATTTTTTTAACAATTCTTTATAGTCCAAAATGTGAAATTTTCAAATGTGTTGGCTATCTTTTTCAAAATTTAGTAATTTAAAAGAATTAAATCCCAAACTTATAAACTTCAAATTTTGAATCAAATTGTAAAAATGTTTAGACATTTGAGGTATATATGTACGTGAATGTTGTTTCCTTCTTTAAGCTTGTGTGTAAAATATGAACAAGTAAGGAATAATATTGTTCACTAACTCACTAGGCAGGGGTGTAACAAAGAAAATCGACAAATCGCACTAAATCTATTGTTGTAATATGTTGTAAGAAGTTACCAACCGTGATGATAGTGTAATATGTTGTCTATTAGGCATGAGTTTCAATTGTTGAAAAATACCGACAATTTTTACCTATAAGGTAGTAGTTTGTTGCCAATTGAACAAGACTGACCTGTTCCTCAAAGTCCCCTGCAGAAGTAGTCTAAAGTTGTAACTTGTAAATGCAATAGAACCATGAAAACTCACCTATGCTTGGATGCATGTTCAGGCATATATAGAGGAGAGAAGAAGTGTAACGTCAACTTGGAGAAAGAAAAATCAGCCGAGAGAACGAACTTGCATATACTTGTTAAATGTAGAGTGAATAAGCCAAAGATTGTTAGCTACCTTTTGGATTGTATAGTTCAAAACTTTCTTCTCAATAAAGGTTTTGCTGAAATTAAGCAATGTTGAACTTACCAGGAGTTTATGCATGTCATTCCAGTATGCCATTCACCAAAAAATGTTATAAAGAGGTATATGTGTGTATCAATGAATCAATTAGCTTGTATGAATCCTTTGTAAAGCTTAGAGGTGTCAAAATTAGCCTATGAAAATATATATCGTTCAACTCGTCCAAGTTTGGATGGGTTTATTGACCTGTTCATTTATTAGCTCAATCCATTTTAGTCCATCAAAAGTTGAACTAGGATGTGGTTCTAAAAGAATTGGGTTTTAATGTTTCTTTTATTGCATAGAATACTCTGGTGCTGAAAGAACAGATTTTTAATGCTAAAATTCAATCTTGCTATTGCAGAGAATACTATGGTGCTGAAAGAATTGTTTTTGACTTATATAAATTCAATCTTTTTATTGCAGAGAGTACTCTAGTACTGAAAAAAATTGGTTTTTGATGCTAAAATTTCAATCTTTCTGTTGCAGAGAATACTATGGTGCTGAAAGAGTAGTTTTACAACTATACTTTCAATCTTTTTATAGCAGAGAATCTTGTGGTTCTAAATACTAGCACCATTGCTGCTATTATCACTTCTTTAGGTGGTCCAGCAGCTGCAGTTGGGATTATTCGGTTATCTGGTCTGTCTGCAGTGCCTATAGTTGGTCGCGTAGTTCATCCCAAGGTGAAAAAGAAGAAAAGAAGTTCTTCAGATTGGAGGCCTAGGATCCATGTCGTAGAGTATGGTTCTGATTCTCATGTGAATGTGATTGATGAGGTATAATTTGAAACTCTACATTTTTTGTTCTTTAATTTTGACATGTAGATTGTATTACATTGGAGATTTTAAGAGTTCGATGCCTTTGTTGCTTCATATCTCCTTTCTGTTTCTAGTACTTTTGTCTGTTCTTATTAAGTTCATACCTGTGAGGAATTGGTTCTTCACTTCTTCCTTTAATTCTATTATAACCCCGTAGATAAGGTTCCTATGCTGGCCCCAAAATCATATAATAGAGAAGATGTTATAGAGCTTCAGTGTCATGGAAGTGAAGTGTGTCTTCAACGTGTTTTGAGGGCGTGTCTGGAGGCTGGTGTGAAGCTCACGGAGCCAGGTTAGCTTCATCCTTGTATTCTTAATTGACTGTTTTGATGTCTACACCTGCAGCAGCTAAGGTTTTGACGAGAATTGGTCACTATAGTTTGAAAATTGTTGTGAAGATTCACTTTTCTGTACATCATTCTATAGTTCCATTTCATTGACTTGTCAAAGCTTTAGTTACTAGGCCAATTCACAAGCCACAGTTCAGAACTTCTTTTGTTGAATCTCCAGTCAAAGTTCTTGGTGAACGTAAGCACCATCGTCCATCAAATTATTAGGGAGTGCTGCCGGAGATGAAAGGAGATAATAGACCAAAAGAGTAGTTTAGAGTTCATATTGAATGGCCTCTGTACCTTATATGCTAGTTCTTGATATCACACAAGTTTCCGCTCTTTCCCCACACCTGAAATAAGGGCCTAGGCAAATGAGACACTTTTACGCGTATTGGTATCTAACAGAAATGTGTTCAATAACTTGTTCTGATTGATTTAACATTTGCTTCTTTGAATTAAGAAGTTTGTGATTTGTGTATATGACATGGAAAACCTTACTTGTATTCCTTTATCATACAACTTACAGAACAAAGTCTCTTAGCTTTTGTTTTCTGTTACTGTTAGACAGCTGCAGTTGATTCTTGTTTCTGCAACTCTATTATCGTTTCTAGTATTAGGAGTCGAGATAACTCTTATCGATGAATATCATTTATAGTTATTTATGTTAGTAACATAGTCATAACGATTTTGTTTTACTGTTTGTGAACTTCCTATTGGTTGGTTTTTCGGCTATCCAAGTTGTATTGAATCTGTTTCTTCAATTTTGGTGTGAACTTCTTACTCAAGAGCTCTAATTTTGCTTTAGCTTTTGTGATAGAAGCAATTCGCTGTTTGTATGAAATTGTTTTTCATTTCTTTTTCTAATATGAATGTGAAAATGTGCCATGCTTATGCTTAGATGTGGATGCATTGTGCAATAAAATACATTGTGAATGTTTGGTACATAAGTTATGTTTTATGTATGTTTTATAAATAATTTTATAATAATATATATATGCATGAGTTTTCCTACATTATAGAGTTAAGCATGGTTTTTTTCTTTTAAGATTTTTATTGTTTGGTAGATTTAATATTCATTCTTGCAAAGGTTGTTGTAATAGTGTTGTCAATTTATTGTTGTCAGCAATGACAGAGCCAGATTTTTAATTGAGAGGTTCAAAATATGAAGAAGTAAACACACGAATAATTCAAAGGGGATGAAATATCTAATATATCTTAAAAGATTATTTATTAAGCATCTATAAATATTTAATTTTTCGTAGCTCCGTGCTACTTTCTAGTTGGACTTTTGGGTTTCGTTAGTTTGGTTCTTATAATTCTAATTTTGTATTGTTTCCCTGTTCAATACACACAAAATAGCGCCCATGGCCTAATGGATAAGGCACTTGACTTCTAATCAAGGGATTGTGGGTTCGACTCCCACTGGGCGTGTACTTTTTACGTCTTTTACAAAAGACGTTGGATGGGTTCGAGTCCCACTGAGCGTGTACATTTTTTTTAACGTCTTTGAAATAAGATTCTCATGTCAGCCCTTTTCTAAATCATCTTGTAAGATACGTTGGATCTTTATCATGGGAGTATTATAGAAAGATAATGACCCTTTAATTACTTAGTAATTGATGCTTCAAATAAGTTTTTAAAATATAATATTGATCAAACACAACCTAGGAAAAATATTTTTCAAATTATTTAGTCTGACACAAACTATAGTTTGGTGAAACAAGCTCTTAGTTGATCGGACTAAGTAAGAATATACACATGATAGAAGGACCCAAAAAAACTAAATATATTACTACCATATAAAAAAAGATGATGATAAACAAATCGTAACACTAAGAGATCGTTTAGTACAATGTTGGGATATCCCACCTTCTATGGGATAATTACTCCCACACCACTTGGTGTAAAAGTTATGCTTACACAAAATCAAACATGAGATAAAGTTAATTTCAAATTTTATTTCAAAATTATTATTCTTTGCCATGTACCAAACAATCTCAGTGCGTACAGTACGAAGGAAAATGTTTTTCAATTTCCACATATTTGGGTGGCTTAAACAATGTTTTCTATTGGACTTTATCTTCCTCCAATTTTAAAGAAAATAACTTATGTACCAAACATGGGGTAAACATTTTCAAAACTCTCTTCCAACCCTCACCACCTCCGGCGTGAGCCGACCCAAAGTCCTGACCCCAATTGGGATCCGATCTCCGACTAATGACTCTCTTGCATCACCTACACGGATTCCTGCAACACCTTCACGATTAAATGAGGGTGTTCAATTGAGCATCGAGCAGGGTAGAAGGGTAGAGAGGCACAAAATAGGATCAATGAAAGCACCAATGTAATAAACTAAGCTTTGAATTGATCAATAAAAGGAACTTACAAGCAAATTGTTCATCAACAGATTAACTTTAGTGACCAAAGAGCAAGAGGAAAATAACTAAAAGAAATTTGCCAACTCCTCTTACTATTGCCCTATTTATACCATAGGGCGACGAACACAGACCAACATACCAAAAATGGGGGATTCCTTACCAGGAGAAGCAGAAAAAAACGAAACGAAAAAGTTCAAGAGCACATTAGATCTCCATCAACTGTAGCCCGGCTGACACTTTAGATTTCTTTTTTCCTTTCCTATTTCCGTTCTTATTCTCTCTTATTTTTGGCTTTTCATCTACAGTAGGTTGTGTGCTTTGCAGATGTTGATGAATGGCACCTAATGGATCTGACTGGAAAGCTGGATGACTAATAACAGCTTGTAATTGATTGTCTTCCTTCAACCTGTTGGAAGTAGACATTCTTAGGAAAAAATTGCTCTATCATAAAAAGGACGACGAATTTTGAATGATAAACAAAGCTTTTCAAGTACTCACACTAAATTTTTCCTAGTTTTACTTTTCAACTTGAACTCTGCAGGTTTTGGTTGCTGAGAGGCTTTCAAGTCGGGGAGAAACTCTGTAAGTGTAGAAAGATCATAAGCCTTCAATTTCTTTTGCCTGCTTCTTACTTTCTTGTTCTGGCAGAAAACAACCAATTATTCAGTTGAATAAACATACGGTATAGCTTCAAAGAGAAACATCAACCGGAATGTGATTGTACCTTGTAAAATTTAACTATTCAATTCATTAATAGAGAACCATTACACTATGTTATATTGTAGGGAAAAGGATAAAAAATACTCTTCAGCTTTCATTTATTTGTTAAGTTTATCCTTTGTTATACTATCTAATTATTTATACCCCGTCGTTACTAAACTTAGCAAATATACCCCTCCACTGGACGGTTTCCCCCAAATCAGCCAAAATTACCCGATTCCCTCTTTAACCCAAACTCGACCCACTAAACTAAATTCATACCAAATTAAATCTCAAAACCCATCTATTCCAATCTTCTTCATCTCCTTCCACGGAAAACTTCATACATTTGTAATAGCAATAGCCTATTTATTCTTCCTCTTTTTTTTTTTTTATGCAACAAACAGTAATTGACCAATTAGGATGCATTCAAGTTTAGAAGATCTTTACAAGATCAAGTTATATTGCTGCACCTAATTGTACACTTCCTTTCCAGTATGCCAAAGGCTTCCTAGTCATCCATTTAATCCTACACTTCGCTGCAAATTCTTTTAAAATTTTCATTGGATTTATGTCAAATTTTTGCCTGTAATAGTACCAAAAAAAGTCATTTCTGATTCAACAAACCTAAATAGCTTCTTATGGTGCAACACAAAGATTCAGCCATACATTAGCTTTGACTCGAATAAGAACTCCTAACTCAGAGAAGAATAACCAGGAAACATTAACAACAATACACAAATGAAAGAGCTACGAACCAACAACAGTACACAAATGACTGCACAAAGAAAAGTTCCGGTTGTCCCTTAAAATGAAATATTTACAAAACGAGCTCCTTTTCCGAAGGAACAACACGAAAGGTTCTAGTAAAAATTGCAAAAGAAAGTTTGGATCAACAGAAATTCAAAAAACGGATTTTCGGATGACCTAAGGAGCTTCACTTGGAGGAAAAATCAATCTCGATAACCCTTGGGTACAGACGAGACATGGTATTTTCATGGAGGAAGGAGATGAAGATCGGATAAATTGATTTTGGCATTTAATTAGTTATGGGTTTATTTAGTTTAGTGGGTCGGATTCTGGTTAAAGAGGGAATCGGTAATTTTAATTTAAATTGAGTAATTTTGGTTGATTTGGGGGAACCATCTAATTAAGAGCTATATTTGCTAAGTTTGTTAACGACAGGGGTATAAATAGCTGGATAGTATAATGAAGGATAAACTTAACTAATAAATGAAAGTTGAGGGGTATTTTTTACCCTTTTCCTTATATTGTATCATGCAACCAACTACAATATCATGAAGTGGGTAACCACATGAAAGAATTTGGGACGAACTGACACCGACATATTAGAGGCATGAAAATGTGTGGGTGAGGATGTGGGGGGGGAGTTATTTTTGGGGCAGGTCAAATCATGCTGGATAGGAAGTTGGTAACTAGGACTTACCTCTACATTTCTTTGCATCTTAGAGTAATGACAATGAACCCAAGGACATACTCAAAAGTCCGGGTACTATAGATATCGAGATTCAGAATTGCAAAAAATACAGTGATGCACATAAATTATCAACTTCGAGGAACCACATGTATCTCATTCGACATATTAACCAAGGTGAAAACAACTTAAGAAATGACTTCCCAAAAATCTTCCAGGATTTCTTGGGAATGTCATCCCATTTAGAGCATCAAAAGCAGTAACAGAGCAGTAAAGTGGCAACTAATCGAGATGAGACTCGTTAGACCACTCCGCTCAAGCTATCACTTTTAGAGGAATTCATCAAAATTAATATGGACACCAGACACCAATGCATAATCTTCTTCAATTTTTTATTTGTTCACAGTTGAAGTTCAAATATAGGGAGCAAACCGTACACCCCTAATTTCTGCTGTAAACATGCATTCATCCAGGATTAACATGTTTTCCCATATATAAAATTAGTGCAACAGACAGTTTACAGGAAAGCAAAGTCGGCCTCTCTTCTAACTCTTTTTCTTCATCTATTTTTGGATATTTATAAGAGGCAAAATATCTTAGGAGCATCATTCATTTCTACGGTTCTATTTTAGCAGCACAACCAAAAAAAAAACTAAATGGAGTATGTTTCTAGCTGAGTTGGGTTTGGTAGCATTAACCCTATGTAAAACCCTACTGCTGTACCAGACTTAAAAACCAGTAAATCTGAAATTTGCTTTGGACTTTTTGACAACTGAAAATTAGGTCACTGAACAAAATATAAATTCCGGGACCAAAAACTGATTACCGTGTCCTGCCACAGCTTAGGTCATGTCCTAACTCATTATTGAAACTCCAATAACTTCAGACGATATAACACTTAAAAGTATGGCCAACTAACACTCGGTACAACATGGACAAAATAATTTGAGAGTAGTCAATAAAACAAGCATAGAACATGAATCAACTACAACAAAAATGAATTCGTCCAAACATGAGATTGGAGTGGAAATCAAGCAAGTTATAGAAAAAGAAAAGGAGGAAGTTCCTAGAGAGATTGTTATGAACACAAATGATGACATTGAGGACAACTTGGCAGCCACAGTGGACAAGGATATTACTCAGCCTAGAAGGAGCAAGTGCGTGACAATTTCCTCTAAAAGGTTGGCAGATTTCGTTTTGAAGCCCGGATGAAAAAAAATATGAAGAGCAAGTGGTGCAGGGAAACAGTGCAATGAGTGTGAGTTTGTTACAAGTAGCACTGGGCAAGCATAGTAAGGGCAGGTTATTTTTGTGTGGAGTTTTCTATCTTCTCATCCTTAATCTTCTTCTGTATCTGATCTCTTCTTATTATTATTTGTTCTTCCATATCAGTTCAGTTGTTATTTCTTTGTAATACCAATTAGTGATTGCAAATATTACAACAGTTCCCTTGGTTATTATCTAAGTTGCTCGGACTCGCGATACAGGGGGATCTAGAGGTCGGATCCTTCATGATCTAATTTTTAAGATTCAGGGATATGGATCCATGTACGGATACGGGTGCGGGGATTTGCCTCAAAATAATTAAAATATCTAAAAATAGAGTTATAAAACTTAAATTATGAGATATTATGTGGAGAACTTGAGGAGAATCTTGGAAGGAGATTAAAGGAAAAGGAGTGACATAGAAATTTCTATATAAAAGGTATTCCATTTTCTTCAGTTTCACCTTAGCTTTTGTATTGATTATAGGAATCATTAAAGTTGTCCAGATTTTCCCCATCGATTTTTGGTCAAAGTACCCAAAATCTGTTGACCAAATCGGACACGGATCCCACACCCACACCCATGTCGTGTCGACATGGGTGCGGCACCAAAAGTGAAGCGTCTGAGCAACTTAGGTTATTATTGAGTTTGTTCAGAGATCTCAAGTTAGAAACTCGACATTAAAGTCACCAATGATTATAACCCTAAAACAATTACCAAATATTTTGAAACAAAAGAAGGGCTAAGAACACAAACCTTAGCAATAGCCTTGTTGGTAGCTAACGAACTAACTGTCTGTCTAACCTCTGCAGAAAGAACCATGCGAACTTACCATTTAAAATAGGCATAGAAGAATGCAATGGCTATCCGTAAATAAAAGCATAAGCAAATATCACAGAAAGAAAGTAAACATCAAACTTCTCCTTTTTCTTTTTCCTTCTCAGAAATCACTCATACATGGTCCAGAATCTAGAAAATCCCAATCCCCAACTAAGCAGCGTTCCGTAGGGTAATACAAGTACTAAAATCAGCATCCCCC